>NW_026112284.1:0-7500 GCF_024679095.1 Eriocheir sinensis
AGATAACATATTAGACTTAGTCCTAACCAATAATGGGAACTTGCTACGTGAGTTGGAGGTGGGCGGAGAGTTAGGAAATAGTGATCACAGAACGGTTCGTTATAGCTTAGACTGGGCGGTAACCCGCGAACCAAATCCAGTGTTAGTGCCAGATTTTAGAAGAGCAAACTACGAGGGGCTTCGAAGACATCTTGAAGGGGTAAACTGGGATAATTTAGGGATTCATGAGGGCCAGAACTGCGGATTGAGAGCCAGGAGAACCAGGTAGAAATGTCTTACAATAATTTAGTTAGAGTAATAGTAGAGGGGCAAGAACAGCATATACCACAGCGAACACTTAGAAAAGAAAACAATGATCCTAAGTGGATGACTCGTGGACTAAAACACGAGATTGGGCTAAAGAGAATTTATCAGAAAATAAAGAATGGGGAAACACATCTCAGGGGCCGGTACGTCGAACTATCTAGATTAGTTAAGAAAAACACCAGGATAGCAAAAAAGAACTATGAGATCAAAGTAGCAAATGAGGCGAAAAGTAATCCTAAGGGCTTCTTTCAGATGTATAGAACAAAAACACGGGAGAAAATTGGACCGCTGAAAACAAACACAGGGGAGCTAGTAGAAAATTACGAAAATATGAGCACATTGTTGAACGACTACTTCCTTTCAGTATTCACACAGGAGGATCGATCGACTATACCGGAAAGAGTTCAGGTGTACGAGGGCGGGGATGGCGATAAATTGAGGGATATAATCATTACCAGGCAATTAGTTCAGGATGAGATAGATAAGCTTAAGAAGAACAAGTCGCCAGGCCCTGACGGGATATTTCCGAGGGTATTAAAGGAGTTAGGTGATGTAATCAGTGACCCACTAACCGACATCTTTAAGATGTCGGTAAATACTGGCTATGTGCCGAGCCTATGGAAAGTAGCTAATGTAACGCCGATTTTTAAAAAGGGGGACAGGTCAGTTGCTTCAAACTATCGCCCAATTAGCTTAACATCGGTTATAGGGAAGATGCTGGAGTCCATAATAGCCAGGAACATTCGGGAGCATATAGAGAAACACAGCCTAATTCACGACTCGCAGCATGGGTTCACAAAAGGTAAGTCATGCCTCACCAATCTCTTGTCCTTCTACAATAAAGTATTTGAGGCGGTTGACAGAGATGAAAATTATGATGTAATCTATCTTGATTTTAGTAAAGCGTTTGACAAAGTTCCTCACCAACGACTGTTGCTTAAATTACTGGCTCACGGAGTAGAGGGTAAAGTATTGAACTGGGTCAAGGCGTGGCTTAGCAATAGGAAGCAAAGAGTGCAAATCAATGGTAAAAGATCTGACTGGGGATGTGTTACGAGTGGGGTCCCACAAGGATCGGTATTAGGTCCACTTTTGTTTATTATTTATATCAATGACTTAGATACAGGAATTAGTAGTGATGTTAGTAAATTTGCAGATGATACCAAGATCGGTAGAGTAATTGAGTCGCATCAGGACGCTAGTATTCTCCAAGGTGAACTCAACAGATTGTATGACTGGGCGGATAAATGGCAGATGGAGTTCAATGTAGGGAAGTGCAGTATTCTGAGTGTAGGTAGGAACAACCCCTCACATAACTATTGCTTAAATGACACTCTCATAAGTAGGTCTGGGTGCGAGAGGGATTTAGGGGTCTTAGTGAGCTCTGATCTCCGTCCAAGGGCACAACGCATTCAAGCTAGAAATCGAGCTAATAGGGTACTGGGATTTATTTCAAGGAGCGTAAGCAACAGAAGCCCCGAAGTCTTCCTCAAACTATATTTAGCATTAGTTAGACCTCATCTTGACTATGCGGATCAGTTCTGGTCACCTTACTATAGAATGGATATCAAAATGTTAGAATCGGTGCAGAGGAGAATGACTAAGATGATTCAGGGGTTGAGAAACTTGCCATACGAGGGAAGACTCAAACAGTTAAACTTGCATTCTCTAGAAAGGCGAAGGGTGCGTGGAGACATGATCGAGGTTTATAAATGGATGAAGGGCTTTAATAAGGGAGACATTCATAAGGTTTTGTTGGTAAGAGAACCGGGTAGGACACGAAGTAACGGATTTAAACTGGATAAACTCAGATTCAACAGGGACATAGGCAAAAATTGGTTAACTAACAGGGTGGTGGATGAGTGGAATACGCTTAGCAGTCATGTGGTGAGTGCCAATACAATTGTCACGTTCAAAAATAGACTAGATAAATTCATGGACAGCAATATAAGGTGGGGTTAGATACACGGGAGCTTAGGGTCAAAGGAGCTGCCTCGTACAGGCCTACCGGCCTCTTGTAGACTCCTGCGTTCTTATGTTATTATGTACCACCGCTGGATCGACCCCCCTCACCACCACCGCTGGATCGCTCCCCCTTCACCACCACCGCTGGACCGCCCCCCCCCCTCACTATCACCGCTGGATCGCCCTTCTCTCACTACCACCGCTGGATCGCCTCCCCCTCACCACCACCGCTGGATCGCCTTTCTCTCACTACCACCGCTGGATCGCCCTCCCCCTCACCACCACCGCTGGATCGCCGTTCTCTCACTACCATCGCTGGATCGCCCCCCCCCCCCTTCACCACCACCGCTGGATCGCCCCCCCCTCGCCACCACCGCTGGATCGCTACCCCTTCACCACCACCGCTGGATCGCCCCCCCCTCACCCCCACCGCTGGATCGCCCCCCCCTCACCACCACCGCTGGATCGCCCCCTCCACCACCACCGCTGGATCGCCCTTCTCTCACTACCACCGCTGGATCGCCCTTCTCTCACCACCACCGCTGGATCGCCCCCCCTCACCACCACCGCTGGATAGCTCCCCTCACTACCACCGCTGGATCGCCATTCTCTCACTACCACCGCTGGATCGCCCCCTCACCACCACCGCTGGATCGCCCCCCTCACCCATACCGCTGGATCGCCCGCCTCACCACCAACGCTGGATCGCCCCCCACCACCACCGCTGGATCGCCCCAACCTCAACACCACCGCTGGATCGCCCCCCCCTCACCACCACCGCTGGATTGCCACCCCTCACCACCACCGCTGGATCGCCTCCCCCTCACCACCACCGCTGGATCGCCCCCACCTCACCACCACCGCTGGATCGCCCCACTCACCATCACCGCTGGATCGCCCCCCCCTCACCACCACCGCTGGATCGCACCCCCTTCACCACCACCGCTGGATCGCACATCCTCACCATCACCGCTGGATCGCCCCCTCACCACCACCGCTGGATCGCCCCCTCACCGCCACCGCTGGATCGCCCCTCACCACCACCGCTGGATCGCCCCTCACCACCAACGCTGGATCGCCCACCCTCACCACCACCGCTGGACCCCCCTCACCACCGCTGGACCCCCCCTCACCACCACCGCTGGATCGCCCTCCTCTCACTACCACCGCTGGATCGCCCCCACTCACCACCACCGCTGTATCGCCCCCTCATCACCACCGCTGGATCGCCCCCTCGCCACCACCGCTGGATCGCCCCCTTCACCACCATCGCTGGATCGCCCCTCACCACCACTGCTGGATCGCCCCCTCACCACCACCGCTGGATCGCCCCCCTCACTCCCCAACACCGCTGGATCGCACCCCCTTCACCACCACCGCTGGATCGCCCTTCTCTCACTACCACCGCTGGATCGCCTCCCCCGCACGACCACCGCTGGATCGCCCCCCACTCACCTCCACCGCTGGATCGCCCCCCACACTACCACCGCTGGATCACCCCTTTCTCACTACCACCGCTGGATCGCCCCCCCTCACTACCACCGCTGGAGCGCCTCCCCCTCACCACCATCGCTGGATCGCCCCCCCACCACCACCGCTGGATCGCCCCCTCACCACCACCGCTGGATCACCTCCCCCTCACTACCACCGCTGGATCGCCCCCTCCTCACCACCACCACTGGATCGCCCCCCCCCACACCACCACCGCTGGATCGCCCCCCCCTCACCACCATCGCTGGATCGCCCCCCCCTCACCAATACCGCTGGATCGCCTGCCCTTCACTACCACCGCTGGATCGCCCTTCCCTCACTACCACCGCGGGATCGCCCCCCCCTCACTACCACCGCTGGATCGCCTCCCCCTCACCACCACCGCTGCAACGCCCCCCCTCACCACCACCGCTGGATCGCCCCCCTCACTACCACCGCTGGATCCCCCCCTCACCACCACCGCTGGATCGCCCCCCTCACCATCACCGCTGGATCGCCCCCCCTCACCACCACCACCGCTGGATCGCCCCCTCACCACCACCGCTGGATCGCCCCCCTCACCACCACCGCTGGATCGCCTTCTCACTACCACCGCTGAATCGCCCCCTCACCACCACCGCTGGATCGCCTTCTCTCACCACCACCGCTGGATCGCTACCCCTTCACCACCACCGCTGGATCGCCCCCCCCTCACCACCACCGCTGGATCGCCCCCTCACCACCACCGCTGGATCGCCCCCTCACCACCACCGCTGGATCGCTACCCCTTCACCACCACCGCTGGATCGCCCCCCTCACCATCACCGCTGGATCGCCCTCCCACCACCACCGCTGGATCGCCCCCTCACCACCACCGCTGGATCGCCCCCCTCACCACCACCGCTGGATCGCCCCCCTCACCACCACCACCGCTGGATCGCCCCCCTCACCACCACCGCTGGATCGCCCCTCACCACCACCGCTGGATCGCCCCCTCACCACCACCGCTGGATCGCCCACTCACCACCACCGCTGGATCGTCCCCCCCTCACTAACACCGCTGGATCGCCTCCCCCTCACCACCACCGCTGGATCGCGCCCCCCTCACCACCATCGCTGGATCGCCCCCCCCTCACCACCACCGCTGGATCGACCCACCCTCACCACCACCGCTGGATCGCCCCACCCTCACCACCACCGCTGCACTGCCCCCTCACCACCACCGCTGGTCCGACCGCCCCTCACCACCACCGCTGCACCGGCCCGCCCTCATCACCACCGCTGCACCGCCCGCCCCTCACCACCAGCGCTGCACCGCCCCCACCACCACCGCTGCCCCCCTCACCACCACCGCTGCACTGCCCCCCTCACCACCACCGCTGCACTGCCCCCCTCACCACCACCACTGCTGCACTGCCCCCCCTCACCACCACCGCTGCACTGCCCCCTCACCACCACCACCTGCACCCCTCACCCACCACCACTGCTGCCCCCCCTCCCCCCACCACCACCGCTGCACTGCCCCCTCACCACCACCACTGCACCCCCCCTCACCACCACCGCTGCACCCGCCCCCTCACCACCACTGCTGCACCCCCCTCACCACCTCCGCACCACCACTGCACTGCCCCCCCCTCACCACCACCGCTGCACCCCCCTCACCACCACCGCTGCACCGCCCCCTCACCACCACCGCTGCACTGCCCCCCTCACCACCACCTGCTGCACTGCCCCCTCACCACCACTGCACTGCCCCCTCACCACCACCGCTGCACTGCCCCCTCACCACCACCACTGCACCCCCCTCACCACCACTGCTGCTCCCACTGTCTCTCACCACCGCTGCTGCCCCCCTCACCACCACCGCTGCACTGCCCCTTCACCACCACCGTTGCACAGCCCCCGCTCACCACCACCGCTGCACCGCCCCCCCACCACCACCGCTGCACTGCCCCCCTCACCACCACCGCTGCACTGCCCCCTCACCACCACCACTGCACTGCCCCCCTCACCACCACCGCTGCACTGCCCCCCTCACCACCACCGCTGCACTGCCCCCCCACCACCACTGCACCCCCCCTCACCACCACCGCTGCACTGCCCCTCACCACCACCGCTGCACTGCCCCCCTCACCACCACCGCTGCACTGCCCCCCTCACCACCACCACCGCTGCACTGCCCCCTCCCACCACCACTGCCCCCCTCCTCACCACCACTGCACTGCCCCCTCACCACCACCGCTGCACCGCCCCACCCACACCACCACCGCTGCACCCCCCCCCTCACCACCACCTGCACTGCCCCCCTCACCACCACCGCTGCACTGCCCCCCTCACCACCACCGCTGCACCGCCCCCTCACCACCACCACCGCTGCACCGCCCCCCTTCACCACCACCGCTGCACCGCCCCTCCCTCACCACCACCGCTGCACCGCCCCTCCCTCACCACCACCACTGCACTGCCCCCTCACCACCACTGCTGCCCCCCCTCACCACCACCGCTGCACCCCCCCCCTCACCACCACTGCTGCACTGCCCCCTCACCACCACCGCTGCACCCCCTCACCACCACCACTGCTGCACCCCCCTCACCACCACCGCTGCACTGCCCCCTCACCACCACCGCTGCACTGCCCCCTCCACCACCACCGCTGCACTGCCCCTCACCACCACCGCTGCCGCCCCCTCACCACCACCGCTGCACTGCCCCTCACCACCACCACTGCCCCCCTCACCACCACCGCTGCAATCCCCCCCCTCACCACCACCGCTGCACCGCCCCCTCACCACCACTGCTGCACTGCCCCCTCACCACCCCCGCTGCAATCCCCCCCCTCACCACCACCGTGCTGCACCTCCCCTCACCACCACCGCTGCACTGCCCCCTCACCACCACCGCTGCACCGCCCCCCCTCACCACCACCGCTGCCCCCCTCACCGCTGCACCGCCCCCTCACCACCACCGCTGCACCCCCCCCTCACCACCACCACTGCCCACTGCACTGCCCCCTCACCACCACCTGCTGCCCCCCTCCCCTCACCACCACTGCACTGCCCCCCTCACCACCACCGCTGCACTGCCCCCCACCACCACCGCTGCACTGCCCCCTCACCACCACCGCTGCACTGCCCCCTCCACCACCACCGCTGCTGCCCCCCTCTAACCACCACTGCTGCACTGCCCCCCTCACCACCACCGCTGCACTGCCCCTCACCACCACCACCGCTGCACTGCCCCCTCACCACCACCACTGCTGCCCCCCTCACCACCACCACCGCTGCACCCCCCCTCACCACCCCTGCACCTGCCCCCTCACCACCACCACTGCTGCCCCCCCTCCTCACCACCACCACTGCACCCCCCCTCACCACCACCGCTGCACCACCACCCCTCACCACCACCGCTGCACCGCCCCCTCACCACCACTGCTGCACCCCCCTCACCACCACCGCCTGCACCCCTCCTCACCACTGCCGCCCCCCCCTCACCACCACTGCCCCCCTCTCACCACCACCGCTGCACCGCCCCCCCTTCACCACCACCGCTGCGCTGCCCCCCCCCCCTCACCACCACCACTGCACCGCACCCCCCTCACCACCACCACTGCTGCCCCCTCACCACCACTGCTGCACTGCCGCCCCCCCTCACCACCACTGCACTGCACCCTCTCACCACCACCTCTCCTTCTCCTCTGCCTCCCTCCCTCACTCTGCCAGTTCTTTCTCTGGACACAGTAACATTGAGGTCCTGGGCAAG
>NW_026112284.1:12500-169266 GCF_024679095.1 Eriocheir sinensis
TCAAGACGACCTCCTTCAGCTCCTGGGAGACTATCTTCAAGGAAGGACCCTCCAGGTTGTCGTCAACGGGCAGACGTCCGACTCCTTGCCAGTGGAGGCATCAGTGCCACAGGGCTCAGTGCTAGGGCCAGTTCTGTGGAACATATATGTGGACGACCTTCTCCGGCAGCTGCCAGCAGTCTCAGCTTACGCTGATGACTGCACTCTCTCCTGCACCTACCCCAGACAAGACTGTGGGCGAGCTGCTGACGAGGTCAATCAGCAGCTGAAGGTGCTACAGGAGTGGGGTGCCCGCTGGCAGGTGACCTTTGCCCCAGAGAAGACACAGGCAATGGTGGTCTCTCGATCCCCCACTGCCGGGCCAGCAGTGGAGTGGAAGCTAAGCTTTGGTGGCGTCCCCCTCCCACTCCAGGAATCCGTCAAGATTCTGGGAGTGGAAGTGGATCGAGGGCTACGGTTTGACAGCCACATCAAACACATTGCCCAAAAGGCCTCCCACAGAGTCTCCTGCCTGCGAAGGGTGGCCAGCTTCCTCGACAAAAAAGGGAGGCTGTTACTCTACAAGGCCCAGATACGGCCTTACCTGGAGTACGCTGCCCTCTCTTGGATGTCGTGTGCTGCCTCGCACAGCGGGAGACTCGACGCCATCCAGAGACGGGCACTGCGAATGGTGGATGCGGCAGACCCCCCAACCGGGCAGGAAACTCTCAGCTCCGTCGACTCCTTGGAACACCGCAGGGACGTAGCTGCTCTTGTGGTGTTTCACAAGGCACAAGTGCAGGGAGTGCCACATCTGGTGGGCTTACGCCAACCTCCGAGAGTCACCACGCGGGACACGAGAACGGTGCTATCCCGTGGTGACGCAGTGGAGGTGCCGTGTTCCCGTACCAGCCAGCACCAGCGCACCTTTTCGGGAAGAGTCTGCCGGATGTGGAACATGTTCACGGCCTGTGTACCAAACATCCGGGAGATGAACACCCAAAAAATAAAACTGTCGGCCCACCATTGGAGGGGCTCACTCCCCACTCCACTGACACTCGTGGTGGAGCAGTGACACGAGTGTAATGTGCAGTGCGTTCACATATATTCTGTACTGTATGTT
Source organism: Eriocheir sinensis (assembly GCF_024679095.1). Taxonomy (NCBI): domain Eukaryota; kingdom Metazoa; phylum Arthropoda; class Malacostraca; order Decapoda; family Varunidae; genus Eriocheir; species Eriocheir sinensis. Next base: position 13,603 of record NW_026112284.1, read on the forward strand.
TTTTTTTTCTAGTATATATATTTTTTATAGTTTATGTAGTTATTTTTTATATAGATTTTATTCTGCCCTTTGAATAGGCAGCACACGACAGTGCACCTTTGGGTATGTAAATAGTATACATGTGCCTATGTTTAAATAAAAAAAAATAAAAAAAAGATTTTTCACTGTGGGGCAGGCAAGACAATAATGTTGAAGGGTATTAGCGTTCACTTGGTCACATAGTTTGCATGTAGAATAGTGTGACATATCCTCGACCTGGGAGATCTGCCACACTGGTCGATAAGCCAAACCTAATCCTCGCACTCACGACATTGTGTCTACGGATCATGAGGCCATGACGAAGATATTTGTGTTTGGTGTCCATGAAGGCGTCGTAATGTCGGAAGGATACACTGTCAGGACGCTCAGAGTTTCTGCGATTCACCATACGGGCGTTGACGTCTGACATCAGCATATTCCTGTAGCACCGTAAGGAGAGCGGGACACGCACTGCAGGAAGGTTAAGGCCACACGCAGCCTTAGCGAGACCGTCCACAGTATCATTGGCCGTGAGTCGCACATGAGACGGCACCCAAAAAAAGGACACAACCAACGCTTTGTCACGTGCGGTGGCCAGCCGATGTAGTATCTCTTGAACTTCGTGATCGTAAGCGGGTCTCGGAGATGAAAGGGCGAGAAGGGCAGACTTGGAGTCGCAGATGATCACCCCACTCAATCCCCTGTCAGTAAGGAGGGTAACAGCATCCAACAAGCCGTTCAGCTCACAGTAGGTGGAAGACGTCGAACTGGGTAAACGACGGCCAACCCACCCATCTCCCAGCGGCGCCATAGTGGGGGAGAACACAGCACACGCCGCACTCCCGTCCGCCTGCAGTGAGCCGTCAACGTATAGATGGTGTGCAGCAGGAACCGAAGCAGACACACTGGCAACGGCCTCAAGGGACAACTGCTTCTGTAGGAGAGTATGGTCAGTTTTAGATGTACAAGTGAAGGAGATGCGTGGATTAGGTACTCGCCAGGGTGGCAAACCAGGAGCAACCTCGACTGCAGGGACATCAATGGCGAGCCTTCGGAGATCAGCACATACCATGCGGACAAGTGTGCGTCCGCCTGGCCGAAGTAGAGGTCGGCGCGTGTTAGGGTCGAGTGCCACTCGGATGACATGAGTGTAGTGAGGAGCAAGATGGGGAAAATGCAAACACTTGATGCTGAAGTACGTGACATTCATGTAGAGCCTATCAACAAGTGGAGTCAAATTTAGCTCTGACAGCATGTTGACTATTCTGGTCGAAGTTGGGCAACCCAGGATAAGCCGCATGAATTTGTTTTTAAAATTTTCAAGTGGTTGCAGTGATGCCCTGGAAAGCTGTCAGAACGTAGGGGAAAGATAGTCGACAACTGAACGAAGAAACACTATATAGATGGTCTTGGCTACAGGGATAGAGAATCCTTTCATGTTGTTTGCAAGGCATTTGACAGGGATGAAGCGCTGCTCTAGTCTGTCCAGTAGCTCCTTAACGATGGGATGGATACGTTGTTGTGCACGCATAGCTTGGGTGATGCGCACGGGTGAACCAAAGTAGGTATACTGTGCGCAATGAGGGACAATACTGCCTCCCACGGTGAAGACAGAGAGTGTTTGAGGGTTGCGGGTAGAGAACATCCTACTCTTCTCAGGGGAAATAACGAGGCCACAAACAGTTAAGGATGCATAGAACGCATGAAGGAATTGCTGAAGATCTATGGGTGAGTAGGAGTGGATGCAGATGTCGTCAGCATAACAGGTAATTGCAATGCCAGGGCTGTCAGGAAGGAGAGAAAGAAGGCGATGCATGAGGACGTTGAAGATAAGTGGACTTAGTACGCCATCCTGTGGAGTACCCAAATCGAAGCCTTTAGAGGTACTACACGCGCCCCTAAAAAGGACCCGAGCAGTTTTGTTGCTGAGGCAGCTACGTATCCATCTCAACAAATTTCCTTTAACACCAAAGGCCACAAGCTGATCAAGTATGACTTTTCTACTCGCAATATCAAAAGCACTCTTAAGATCGATAAATGCTGCAACACTGGTGGGTGAAAGGCGGGAATAAAGCTCATACAGGTAGTGGTGCGTCCCCCGCTGAGGCAGGAAACCATACAGTCGCGGCGAAAGCTTGTTTTGCAGGCGGAACATCAGGCGGTTAAGGAAGATCCGTTCAAGCACCTTGCTGAAGCACGATGTCAGGGAGATGGGGCGGAATTTATCAGTACCGGGTTTGGGTATGGGCACTATGTTGCTAGAGGTCCACGCCCGAGGCACACAACCCTTCCGAAAAAACGAGTTAAAAAGCTGCAGCAGGTGATCGCCAGGAACTTTCTGGAGAAGACGTAGGACAGAATAAGTGATCCCGTCATCACCAGGTGCTGATGATGTACCTCGAGTCAGGGCACGCTGCAGCTCATCAGACGTGATGGGAACGTCATCCTCCTCATCCGTCCGCAACAAAGCGTCCACTAGACGGAGAGATCGAAGGTTTGCCTGGGAGGAGAGTGCAGCTTGTGCAGGTGCTGGAAGGTTGCCAGGTCGTGATTGTGCAGACCATGAGTCAATAAGGGACTCGGTATATTCCGTTGGACTGTGATGGAGAGCAGTGCGAGGCTTTTTCTTTACAATCTTGTTAATCTTGTGCCACATTGAACCCACGCTGGTGAGATGATTCATCCTATCAGTAAAGTTGTGCCACGAGTCAGTCTGGGCATGCTGTTGGAGAGTCATCAGCTTGTCTCGAGACATCTGGTACTGGTGAAGATGGGCAGGGGTTGGGTCTCTGTGGAAAGGAAGGCCGTGCTCCACCGCCTTCCTTTCTGCCTGAACCACACGGTCATCGAGTGGCCCGATACGAACCCCAGGTCGACGGGTGAGATGAGGCCGGGTGACATACCGGGTGTAAAAGTTATGGGTGGACTTCACCTGCGAGGAATACAACTCATCAGGGGAACAGGTGTTAAATGTAGGAAGCATAGTAGTCATGTAGGAGAAGGATGTTGGACAGTGTTTTGGAGGTATCTGGATGCGGGTGCGGGCGTGAGAGGGTGGTGTTAACGGAGTATCGGAGGCCCAGAGCAACGTGGTTGGAGAAAAGCACGGGGATGGAGAAACACTTGACACGTGGAGCTACCAGTCCTGACGTAAAGATGTGGTCCCCCTGTCTCTCCCTATCTCCCAGGGGAACGGGAACTGTCAGGCGAGTCCAGGTGTGTGTGTGTGTGTGTGTGTGTGTGTGTGTGTGTGTGTGTGTGTGTGTGTGTGTGTAATAATAATAATAATAATAATAATAATAATAATAATAATAATAATAATAATAATAATAATAATAATAATAATAATAATCATAATCATAATAATATTCATAACAATAATCATCATCATCATCATCATCATCATCATCATCATCATCATCATAATAATAATAATAATAATAATAATAATAATAATAATAATAATAACAACAACAATAAGAACTAATGAAAAATATTTACAAAACATACAAATAGTGCTGCTCTTAATTTTCATTGTTGATATACTTGACCATCATGGGCACGGCGCTGTTCTTATAGCGGTCAGTCCGTGCCCGTATCGGGGCAATAATGTTGCGGTGTCTCACTGAGTGCTGAGGGCGGTTCACTGCGGGTGGGAGGATGTGTCTGTGTCTGGGCTGGTTGAGAAGCTTGGTTGCGAACCGGTGTAGTAGGGTCTCGTGACGGTGTTGTAGGCTGGTGAGATGGAGGGAGTCGAGGGCGTCCTGGTAGCTGGTGTAGTGAGGGCCCAGGATGATTTTGCAGGCTCGCTTCTGAACGCGTTCAAGTTGGCGGCGCTGCATGATGCTGGAGAAAGACCACGCTGGGGACGCGTATGTCAGTTTGGGGAGGATGAACGAGGAGTACACGCTCGCCAGCGCACACTCAGGGGCCCCCAGCGTTTTGAGTCTCCTCAACAGGTTCAACTTGTATGTGGCAGATCTGGTGAGCTGGGAGACGTGCTCCTTCCATGTGAGCTTGTTGTCCAGGGTGACTCCAAGTAGTTTTGCAGATGTCACTACCTGGAGGTGAGTGTCGTTTATGGACACCACAGGGGGTGCAACAGGGACAGAGGAGGTGTTGATGTGTAGGAGTGTAGTTTTGGAGTCGTTGATGGTGACCATGTTTTGTGTTGTCCATGTGTGTAGGTTGTGTAGTGTTTCCTGGAGGTGGGATTAATCTGGGTTGCTGTTGTCGACTGTTACTCCCACTGTGGTGTCGCCCACGTACTTCCAGCGGTGGGGTGTGTGGGTCAGGGCGTCATTAATTAGAATAAGGAAGCACAAAGCGCCCATTTTGGACCCCTGAGGTACCCCGCAAGTGAGGTGTGGAGGAGGGGAGGCCACTCCCTGAAATCTCACCACCTGTCTACGCTGGTGCAGGAAATCCGCCAGCCAGGAGACGAGGTTAGGGTGAAGCCCTAGGTTTATTGCTTTGTTGATGACTGTGGTATGGTGAACTGGTCAAAAGCCTTTCGGAAATCAATAAAAGCGAGAGAAACTGATGTTTTGCGTTTTTCAAGATTTCTGTAGGCAAGGTCCAGGAGATTAATTAGGCAGTGTGTGGTGGAGGTTGACTTGATATTGCCGTACCGTTGTGGGTCTATGAGGGGAGCAAGGTGAGTGTAAGTCCACTTGAAAATGAAGGCTTCACACAGGAGGCTGGGAATGGGGGTGATAGAAATAGGCCTTAGGCCTTGGTCTTGGGAATCGGAGTGACATATGCTGTTTTCCAATCAGCAGGACACTGGCTTTGACGGAAGGAAGCGTTAAATATAGAGGCGAGGGGGGTGGCCAGCTCGGGGGCAAACTCCTGGTACATTTTGATGGTGAGATCAGTGGGCGTGGTGGACCGCTTTGTCTTAAGTTGGCTTAGTGACCTGGCGACCTCATAGTCCTCAACCGTGGGGACTGGTGATGGGGCGGGCAAGTAAGCTGGGAGTGAGGTCAGGTCCAGGCTGGGGAGGGACTGACAGATGGCCGAGAAGTGGAGATTGATGGCCTCGGCTGCTTCAGGTGGCGGGAGGTGAGATACGCCCGGGATGGAGGGGGCGTGGTTGTTGAGGCCACACAAGGCATTAATTTTTTTAAACCATTTCCCAATGTTCGCTTGCTTGAGGCTGTGGATCTTTTGGGGGTAGTATGTGGCCTTGGCTCGTTTGATTTCCCGGATAACTTTGTTGCGGAGGGGCTTGTAGAGTGTAGGGTTGGTGTGGAAGGCGTCATTTCTCTGTTCAATGAGACGTTTTATTCTGGGTGTAATCCACGGGGTGTCTGAAGGGTGCACTCGTCTTGATTTCAGCGGGAAGAAGTGGTGGTAAGCTGCGGTAATTGTGCTGGTGTAGTTGTTCCATTTTTGGTGTACGTCATCCACTGTAAGGACTTCAACACAGCGGTGGCGTGTAATCCATTGGCCGAACGCGCGGATGGCTGAGTCCGTAACAGGCCTGTAGGTCTTGGTGACTGGCGGGGTTTTGTGGGATGTGGTAGATGCAGGTGTCCAAAGAACTGACAGGTGTGTGTAGGAGAGAGAGAGAGAGAGAGAGAGAGAGAGAGAGAGAGAGAGAGAGAGAGAGAGAGAGAGAGAAGAAAGCCAAAGTATGCGAGAGGATAAAAGGAAAGAAGTAAAGGAGAATTGGAGTGAAGGAGGGAAGGGTTTTTCTTGTTGTTGTTGTTGTTGTTATTATCATTATTATTATTATTATTATTATTATTATTATTATTATTAGTAGTAGTAGTAGTAGTAGTAGTAGTAGTAGTAGTAGAACGGCATCACTATCAATATCATTACCTACATGATCTCTCTCTTATTCCCTCTCCTCTTTCTCCTCTTCTTCTTCTTCTACAGAATATATATATATATATATATATATATATATATATATATATATATATATATATATATATATATATATATATATATATATATATATATATATATATATATATATATATATATATATATATATATATATATATATATATATATATATATATATATATATATATATATATATATATATATATATATATATATATATATATAAATAAAAAAAAAAAAAACAATAACTAAATAATAAATAATAGATAATAATGAATAAATGATAAACAAAACAGACAGGCAGCAGCGGCAGGGCTGCACCGCAGGCGGCAAGAGCAAAGATTCGTGAGCAGCAGGCATGGCCGTGACGCTTGTAACGGCACACATTTATGTGCACAGTGCTGACACCTAAGTCGCAATTTGCCTAAGACACTCATATAATGAAGGATTAATGTTGATGCTTTTACATGAGGCGCAGCTGCGCATGTACATGTTAGGTCACTGCTTAGGGTCTGCTGCACGGTGCAGCTTTTGACGCGGGCTGGGTAGCGCGAGGGTGAAGTAGCCCGTGCTTACCCTTGAGGCCTTGCATGTTCAAACGCGTGCTCCCTCACCAGACTTTTGCCGCTCGTGGGTGGGAAGCGTCAGGCTCACGAAGTTATTTAGTGGGGGAAGGGAGTAAGTATTTCCAAGAAAATTAAAAGGGAACGTCATGAAAAAAAATTTCTGAGCCACCCGACATTTTTACACTGAAGTGTATCCTGTTCCTGGATAACCAGAAAAGAGTGTAGATTCAAAAGTCGTGCTTAAAAAAAACTTGATATGATGATAAACACTAATACGTACACACGGCCAGACAACCACGCCTGGCAGCGTCACAGCCTCATACTAACAAACTTTTAAGCTTCCTTCACCCTACTGTGTGCCGTAGTACTAGTGTGGTGCCGCGAGCTATGTTTGTCCTGAGCCTCTAGTGTTATGTTCTGGTGTGTTATGTGCACATTTTGCCACACACGTCACCGCCATAACCAAGCACACGGCACACACACACACCGCCACAACCCACAGCCCCCATGCAGCCCTCGCCTCCATCCTGCGGGCCCCGGTGCACACAGTCCCCAGCAGTCCTGTACCTTAAGATCTATGTACTAAAAGGTTGCCACAAAACGACTCCTACCTTACAGCGGCAGGCGTTCACAATTACAGCCTCCAGTCACCAGTGTGCACGGTGCAGCACTCAGGCCTCTATGGCATGGCGCGGCGGCCATACTGGTGCCGGATCCAAAGAGAAGGCTGCTTACCGACATCGGTATCGTTACCGAGCGTTTGCCGGACGACATCGCTAAATTCAGATCCAAAGAAGAGACTTATAAATTTATTAAATATATCGCTTGAACGTCGCTACTGCAGAAAGCCAACTGATTGGGTAAGCGCCACGATGATGTCCTCAGACTCGACAGCCAATCACAGCAATCCTTTGAAAATTTTAAGCCAATCATACGGCTGCCTCGCTCATCTGTGGCGGCCAACGTTGCCAGATTGTCATACTCAGCCGCTTATATTTTCCTGACTTCCTACCTCAAACTGTTTTCTGGGCTGCAATAACAAAACTCATTTATAGTTATCGTTAAAAGAGTTAGATCCTGATGTTTCTTGGCAATAGTTAGGCAACTTAGGCGTCAGAAACCGGTAAATACTATGCTCTGAGTACGACGATCTTCACCTTACACACGGCAGGAAACACTGATCTCTATTATAACTGGATTGGCTTTCTCTGTACTAGCCTGGTTAGAGAAGCCCGCAGCCACCATGCATCTTAAGATTCCCTCGGGCCGAGGAATATATGTAAAAAATTCGGCATCAATGCTCACTGAGTGGCAGTAGCACGTGGTAAAATACTTCATTACGAAATTATTAATTTATTGAATTTTTTCTATGCCATAGCTACTAGCTTTTTATTGGTGTATGGAAAAAAAAAAACACTCTATACCCTATCTCCATATTTGGCACAGAGCAATTCTTTTTCGCGTGGTTTGACTGTTTGTCGCGGTTTAGATCCGCGACAAGTTATCTTTATATTTAATTGCTATAGGTAGGATGACGGGCGCGTTTTTCCTTGTTCATCACGTGACCCTGCCTCCCTAGACGCGGGGCGGGTCACGGTGACTAGGCTCGTTGCCTAGGCGACCGGGTAAAGATGCCAAGGCGTGCATTTTTTGTTGCGGGTCGCCCGCTGTGTTCTACCTGCTCTTACGTAGTTTCAGGAGTCACCACTCCACTCTGCAGGTGCACATTAGTGTGCATTACTGCAGCTAGTTACGCCTAACATGCTGTAGTTCGCTACGCTACATTTGCTGTGCCCTGAACTTGCAAGTTAGCAACATGTTGGGAAGCGTTAACTATACCTGCCTATGGCAGTGTGTTCAGAGCGCTGTCGTAAGTGCCCCGCCCTCGTGTATTCCCGCGCCAGCAGTGTATAGCACCTCTGCCTGGGAGAGGTCGGGTCACCGTGTATCTCGCCGCCCGCGAGCTCGTTCTTCTCCCTGTGACCATCACTGTGTGAGGTCACGGGGCGACGTTCCTCTGCTCTCGCCTACCTCTTGGCACCACGCCGTTCCTTCCTGCGGTAGTGTGGGGATCCTGGGCTTAGCCACTTCGGGACACAGCCCACACCGGGTCTCAGCTTGGGTGTGTCGAGTCCGCGGCGGTCTCTTCCTGAAAGCCGCAGCTACCGCCGACATCACGCGCCTGCTGAGAGGACCCACGGCAGGAAGGACAAGCTGCAACCACCTCGAGAAGGGCTGTGCAACGAGCCTCTACTCTTCTCCCTCCGCACCAAGTTAAGTAGCTAGTCGTTAGTGTAGCCAGGGCAAGTTAGTCTTGTGCGAGCACGAGGAGCGCTAGGCTCAGCTGGGTGTGTGTGTGAGATTTGTTTGTGTCTGTTTCTTTGTGTAATAAAGTCTCTGCATAGTTGTACACGAGCTTTATCAGTAACCCTTTTGCCTGTGCGTATGTGCCTTCCAGCCCCATAAGGAGAGTGAATAAGAACCCCACGGGTGTGATTAAGCAGGTAAGTTGTGTGTACACCGTAGTGTGTCTGGCGCGCCGCGGGGATCAACCCTTTGTTGGCTAGTTACGGCCTTGTGAGCACACTCCTGTTATAATCTTATTTTACCCCGTGACACTGTTACATCCTCTATATAGCATGTATGATATGTGTTTCCTTCCAAAGTACTTTTTCAGTGGATTAGGATATAACAAATGTTAGTCATGAAATAAAACAGAAAAATGTAGGTGCTTTTCATATATTTCTTTTGGTTACCCATTAAAAAATTATTGAATTTCTAAATCTAAAATTTGAAACAGAAAACGAATCAATTTGATGAGTAACTGTAATATTTATCTTGGCTGCATTATATCCGTCATTTACACAAAAACCTCAACGTGGCCAACACTGTGATTCTTTCATTCAACACAGTCTCAACTGCAGTTCTCAAAAGGGTGTTGTAGTTTTTACTTTGTCTGGTAACTGCCAGCCAGGGTGGTTGCATGAATGTATGAGTGTGTGTGTGTGTGTGTGTGTGTGTGTGTGTGTGTGTGTGTGTGTGTGTGTGTGTGTGTGTGTGTGTGTGTACACGAAAGGGTTAATGGAAAATAATATCTTCCGAGGAAAGGAAAACTAGAGAGAATGCAGCACAGAAAGATGGGGAAGCAGGAGTGTACGGAGAGGTGAGTGCTGCTGCTGGTAAGAGGTCTCTGGTAGTGGTAGTAGTAGTAGTAGTAGTAGTAGTAGTAGCAGTAGTAGTAGTAGTAGTGGTATTGGTAGTAGTAGTAGTAGTAGTAGTAGTAGTAGTAGTAGTAGTAGTAGTAGTAGTAGTAGTAGTAGTAGTAGTAGTGGTATTGGTAGTAGTAGTAGTAGTAGTAGTAGTAGTAGTAGTAGTAGTATTGGTAGTAGTAGTAGTAGTAGTAGTAGTAGTAGTAGTAGTAGTAGTAGTAGTAGTAGTATTGGTAGTAGTAGTAGTAGTAGTAGTAGTAGTAGTAGTAGTAGTAGTAGTAGAAGCAGCAGCAGCAACAGTAGTAGTAGTAGTAGTAGTAGAAACAGTAGTAGAGGGGAGAGAGAAGAGAGAGCAAGTTATAGTTTTTCCATGTACATCATCCAATATATTTTCTCAGTATGTCAAATAGATTAAATGTCAGTGATTTATAGGGGAGTGGTGAGTTCTGGCAGGCGTGTCGGGATGGGCGGAGGTGGGTCAGTTTTCAAGACCGAGGGCAAACAGTAAACAGCCCCTAACCCCCCACCCCCCACCCCCCTAACGCTACCCACGCACATCCCCTCACTTCCCGGGTCCCTGCTAACCCCGCCTCGCTGCCCAGTAACTTCCCACCCCCGCCTGAGGGCCATAAAACACAGTATCTGACTCGGTGAACTGCTGGTAATGATATCACTACTACTACTACTACTCAACTCAAATGTGTAGGGTCAGGTGCATTAGTAAGATTGTAAAGTGTTGGCGAGGAGCAATGGTAGTGGAAAAATAAACAATCATTCTAGTATTACAGTAAAGGCAGAGTAAGCATATGTAAGTGTATGTCTGTGTGTAGGTATATGGGGGAAGACAAGAGTCAAAGTGGGGTCTACTACTATTGCTCTATTCATCACCACAAATAGCAACTAAGATACACTAGCATGCATAATGGCACCGAAATGGAGCCCCCTCAATGATGCATTTGTTCGTCTCGAAATCAAAACTGTGTTCAATGCTCGTGCGTAAGACGAGTCCAGCCCTGTGTGAACTGTAAGAGAGGTGGAGATTGTCGAAACCCAAACAATCAACGGCAGGATGTGGAAAATGGGGAGCAACCACAAGTGGTGCTGGGTGGACAGGCCAATGAAGACGCTGGAGATGATCAGGTGGAGGGGGGTGCAGGTGGCGAGAGACAAGGGCAAGGTGACCAGGGTGAGGACGCCTCGCGCGAGCTCCGCTTCTGGCAGAGGTGGACACTCGAGGAGACAGAGGAGTGGGTGCGAGACGCTTACAATCATGTGGTAACGTTTTCTCCCAATAACGTATTTGAGGCCCCGAGATGTAACGCCACCAAAACCTTGATAGAGGAGAAAACCTACCTCATTAGAGCGTACAACAACTCCACGCAAATCGCCCCCTACGCTTTAAAGATTCTGGCCATACTACCGCACCTCATATGCCAACGGACTCACAAAAAGTCAAAACAATCTGAGGACGTGAAGGCGGTACAAAGAAGAATGGAGCTGTGGAGGAAAGGGGACGTCCGGAAGCTACTTGACGAGGCTAAAACACTGCAGGAGAGACTAGGCAGACGTAACAGTCGCAAGAAGGACAGTAACGACAGGGCTAGAAACTTTGCTGACAAGATGAGACAAGGCAAAGTGGCCATGGCAACTAGATCACTGTCACTAGACGATGAGGCAGCGGGAGTCCTTCCCATGACGGAAGAGACACGCCAGATCCTCAAGGACAAGCATCCAGATGCTAGACCTGCACACCCAGAAATGAAGTTCCTTGGGGACTACACCCCACCGCATCGAGTTGTCTTCGACCATATCAGCGGTGACGTGATCTGGAAGCACGCCCTTCACACGCAGGGAGCGGCTGGACCATCAGGCTTGAATGCCAAGGGGTGGAAACACCTCCTCAGTAAGAACATCCTTGGTAATCCAGCTGTGGATCTTCGCGACGCAATAGCCGCCCTAGCAAGAAAATTGGCGTCAGAGAATTGCCAACACCTCGAGCCTTTGATGGCCTGCCGGCTCATTCCGCTGGATAAAAAACCAGGCTGTCGCTCATCGGGATGGGGGAGGTGCTCAGGAGGATCATAGGCAAAGCTGTCATGGAGGTGGTGAAGGACGACGTGAGGAAGGCGGTGGGAAACCTCCAAGTGTGTGCGGGTCAGCAGGCTGGGTGTGAAGCTGCCATTCACGCCGTCAGGAAAATGTTCGAAGACCCAAAATGCGAGGCGGTGCTGATGGTGGACGCTGCAAATGCGTTCAACAACATCAATAGGGAAACAGCACTGCACAACATCAAAATCAAGTGCCCTATATTCGCCCAATATATTGAAAATACATACAAGGAACCTGCCAGACTGTTCATCAGCAGTCATAATGACCAACGACTTGGAGACCCGGTGGCCATACAATCCTCAGAGGGCACCACCCAGGGGGACCCAGTGGCCATGGCAATGTTTGCCCTGGGAATGATGAAGCTGCAGGACATCATCCGCCATGAAAACACCAACGTCAAACAGGTGGCGTATGCGGATGACCTCACCGGGGTAGGAAAGTCTGCAGACCTCAGGAAATGGTGGGACCTCGTCAATGAACACGGCCCTAAAATAGGGTACCATCCCAACGCCACGAAGTCTGTGATGATTGTAAAACCAGAGGCATACGATCGGGCCAAAACAGCATTCCAGGGCAGTAACGTGAAACTGTCAGTGACTGGAGAAAGACATCTCGGGGCAGCCATTGGAACAGCTGAATACAGAACCGAATATGTGAAAACGGCTGTAAAGCGCTGGGAGTCCGAACTGCAGAGGCTGAGCGAGATCGCCAAAACAGAACCGCAGGCAGCCTACGCAGCATTTACGTACGGTGTCAAGCATAAATGGAACTACCTCATGAGGACAGTTCCTGATGTTGCTCCGTTACTAAAACCTCTTGAAGATGCTATCAGAAACACCTTCATTCCGGCGATAGCAAATGGAAGATGTCCCAGTGACCAGGAGAGAAGATTGCTGGAGTTGCCGCCAAGAATGGGTGGGCTCGGCATCACCAACCCGCAAAATTTGGCTGAGTCTGAATTCGGGAGCTCAATCCGAATCACAGCCTCCTTGACCGGATATATTACCAATCAAAATGAAAGGGGAGAAGACAACCCTCAAGATATTAGGTCACTAAGGAATGAAATCTCCATAAACAGAGAAGGAAAACAGAGAGACACTCTGAGTGACCTAATGAGAGATCTCCCAGAAGACACAAGGAGGAGGACAGATATTGCACAGGAAGTGGGCGCTTCAAACTGGCTAACCACACTACCTATCAGGGCAAAAGGCTTCAACTTAAACAAAAAAGAATTTACTGATGCCCTTGCCCTCAGGTATGGCTGGCCAGTGGATGGGGTCCCAAACATGTGTAACTGTGGCTCACCCTTCAACCAAAATCATGCCATGACATGCAAGAGAGGAGGTTTCGTCTGCATGAGACATGATGAAGTATGAGACGTAACAGCTCAGATGCTGAAAGAAGTCTGCCACGACGTGACTGTGGAACCCATGCTGCTCCCTCTGCAAGGCGAACACCTCGCCAGACGCACCGCTAATATTTCGAACGAAGCACGAGTGGATGTTAGCGCCAGAGGGTTTTGGACTCGTGGACAAAGGGCATATTTTGACATAAGGATCTTTGATCCCATGGCCCATTGCCACAGAGACCTGACCCTTGATGCAGCCCACAGAAGAAACGAACAAGAGAAGAACAGAGCATATGAAGAAAGAATACAGAATGTGGACCAGGGCTCCTTCACCCCGGTAGTATTCACGACGGCAGGAGGGATGGGACCAAGGGCGCAGAGCTTCTACGCAAGACTCGCCGAAACACTGGCGGATAAGAAACAACAGCCAAGAAGCAGTGTGGTCGCCTGGATGAGATGCAGGCTGTCCTTCTCCCTCCTGAGGTCAGCCTTGGTCTGCCTGAGAGGAACCAGGTCACCTGCACCCAAAACCACCCGCATTGCTGACCTGGACTTTGAGGCGACGGTGGTTGATAGTCGTATCAACCACAAGCTCTGTTAGCTTAAAAATAAAATGTTTAGTAAAGTTTGTAATATTAAATAAAGATGGTTGTCGGCCACAGTCATTGGCGGGGTGGGGCCAATGAATTGCTTTGTGAAAGGATATGAGAAAATATACCGCTCACAACGCAACTCTAATAGATGGAGGCCCGTAGTAGTAGTAGAAAAAAGTAGTAGTAGTAGTAGTAGTAGAAGTAGTAGTAGTAGTAGTAGTAGTAGTAGTAGTAGTAGTAGTAGTAGTAGTAGCGGTAGTAGTAGTAGTAGTAGTAGTAGTAGTAGTAGTATAATTGTGGTGGCAGCAGAAGCAGCAGCAGTAGTATTAACAAGGGTGGTATAGTAAACCCTCAGTTTTATCAAACTTCTGCTTAATTAACGAGAATCAGAATTATCGAACCACATAAACCTACCTATAATATACAGCAATGGTTTTGGTTTATATTTTCATATTATATGATCTAATATTTTTCAAATATTTAAAGCAATAGCATATATATTTGCTGCAGTAATATTAACTTCATTTGATAAGGTACCAAGCACCCATCAATGCCTTCGGATATAGCACACTTTCTGATATAACGACTACCTTTAGGTAATGAAAATACAGAAAGAAAATAATGGAGCATATTTTCATTATACTATCAACAAATTATGAAATATATTGTTAAGGTCGAGGTTCCGGTGCGTGCATGTGCGTCCGTACGTGTGCGCGTGCGTGCGTGCTCCCGAAATGTAAAAACTGATTTCCCTTTACCTAAGGGAAGTATTTGTATTCGTACAATTTCATTACTTTGTGTGAGTGCAAGGGTGCAAACATACCTTGAAAAGAATATATGAAAAATATAAAAGTTTATACCTGAGTAAGGTTCTTGTTGTCGAGCAACAAATGAAAACAGGAAACCTGTAAATAGCCCCTTACGAACACGAAACGATTAATTTGCAGGAATATTCCCCTCCACCTCAGTCACCCTATATTATCATCAAACACAAATAGATAGGTATTATAGTAAGCCGTTGAATGGATGTTACATAATTATATGGCTAATCATGTACAAAAAGAAAACCACAAAAACACTCTGGCTGACTGGTCAGTTCGCGGTCGTGATGATTCTGGGGTGCAACGTCCTAATCATGCTGCTAAAAATTTACAATTTTCAACCATTGGAAAGTCGCCGAATGCTATACCTACGCGCTGTCCAAACGACTAACGATCAACCCGAACTATAGTAATGTATCGAGAGTAACATCGGGGGCAGTAACGTATCAGAAGGAGCATCGCCACAAAAAAAAACTGTTCGCGCCAGCAACAGGCTGGGACGACTACTACGCTCCGTCAAAATATCCTTCCGGCGCTATGAGCAGTACATTAAAAAGACGCAAAAACGAACAAACAAGTAAACACACACACCCACCCCCCCCCCCCCCCCCACACACACACACACACACACAAACACACACCGACACCGACACCGACACACCGACACACACACACACTCCCACCTCACTCCCGGTGAGGTATATATGGGAGGTGAGAAGGGAGCTGAAGCCCTCCAAAGACCCTTCCCATGTCCTCACTAACCGTTTCCCTATTGTCTCACCAACACCGGAGAGTAGTTCAGCATGCTCTCTAAAGACAGATCCTCTCTTTATCCACACCACACTACATTCACACAACATATACACCTTTTCCCAAAATTAAAATTTCAAAATGGCGCACCTACACCAAGCCTCGGAGTCCCCGCCTGGGGGGGGGGACCACAAATTCCCCCAGGGAGGACTCCCCTTCTGGCTGCCGACCCGAGAGGTGTCTTGATAACTCCTCGAACCTCTTTCTTCTCAACTTCTGCAACATTCGCGGTCTCCGCTCTAATTTTCATTCTGTGGAACATCATCTCTCCTCCTCTAAACCTCACCTTCTCTTCCTTACCGAAACACAGGTTTCTGAGGCTACTGACAGCAATCTCTACTCTGTTCCCTCCTACTATCTCTATCCTGAATTTCAATCCAAAGCTGGATGTTGCGCCTACGTGCGCAACGACATCACTTGCTCTCGTGCCCACGACCTTGACACTTCTGAATGTTCCACCATCTGGCTAAGACTTCATTGTCATTCTATTACTAAATACAACTGTGCTGTTTATCTCTCACCTAACTCTACCAACTATGTAAAATTCTTTGACTATTTGAATTCTAAAGTGGAGCACATCTTGACCCACTCTCCCTTCGCTGAAATCTCCATCCTAGGAGATTTCAATGTTCACCACCAGCTTTGGCTTTCATCCTCTTTCACTGACCATCCTGGTGAACAAGCCTACAACTTTGCTATCCTCAACGACCTAGAGCAGTTGGTCCAGCACCCTACACGTATTCCCGACCGTCTTGGAGACCGGCCCAACATACTAGACCTCTTCCTTACCTCAAACCCTTCTGCTTATTCTGTCAAACTGTTCTCTCCGTTGGGCTCCTCCGATCACAATCTTATTTCTGCATCCTGTCCTATCGCTCCTGTACACCCTCTGGACCCACCGAAGAGGCGATGCTTCTGGCATTTTGCTTCAGCTCGGTGGGACGACCTGAGGATGTACTTTTCCGATTTCCCGTGGACTGATTATTGCTTCCAGGATAGAGACCCCTCTGTGTGTGCTCAGCGCATCACAGAGGTGATTGTCTCTGGAATGGAGGCATACATTCCTCGTTCTTTTTCTACTCCTCACGCTAAAAAGCCTTGGTTTAATCACGCTTGTTCTCGTGCTGTCAATGATAGAGAGGTAGCTCACAAAAGGTACCAGAGCCTTCAAACTAATGCTAATTATGAACTTTACATTTCTGCCCGAAATCGTGCCAAATCTATTATCCGACTAACCAAAAATTCTTTCATTAATAGAAAATGCCAAAACCTTGCTTTTTCTAGCTCTTCCCGTGACTTCTGGCATCTAGCCAAAAACATCTCCTCCAACTTCACTTCTTCATCTTTCCCTCCACTCCTCAGTCAGGACGGCAACACGGCCGTCTCATTTATCTCTAAGTCTGATCGCTTCTCTCAAACTTTTCTAAAAACTCCACTCTGGACGATTCTGGGCATATTCCTCCTACTCATCCCCCCTCTGACTCCTTTATGCCTGTTATAAAGATTCTTCAAAATGATGTTTTCTATGCCCTCTCTGGCCTCAGTCCTCAGAAGGCTTATGGACCTGATGGAGTGCCTCCTATTGTCCTTAAAAACTGTGCCTCCGTGCTGTCACCCTGCCTGGTCAAACTCTTTCGCCTCTGCCTGTCAACATCTACCTTTCCTTCTTGCTGGAAGTATGCCTTCATACAGCCTGTGCCTAAGAAGGGTGACCGCCCAAATCCCTCAAACTGCCGTCCTATAGCTTTACTTTCTTGTCTATCTAAAGCTTTTGAATCAATCCTTAACCGGAAGATTCAAAAGCACCTTTCCACTTCTGACCTTCTATCTGATCGCCAGTATGGGTTCCGCAAGGGGCGTTCTACTGGTGATCTCCTAGCCTTCTTAACTGACTCTTGGTCATCCTCTCTTAGCCGTTTCGGTGAAACTTTTGCTATTGCGCTGGACATATCAAAAGCTTTTGATAGGGTCTGGCACAAATCTTTGCTTTCCAAACTACCCACCTACGGTTTCTATCCTTCTCTCTGTACCTTTATATCCAGTTTCCTTTCTGACCGTTCTATTTATGCCGTGGTAGACGGTCACTGTTCTTCCCCTAAATCTATTAACAGTGGTGTCCCACAGGGTTCTGTCCTATCTCCCACTCTTTTTCTGTTGTTCATTGATGATCCTCTTTCCAAAACGAACTGTCCTATCCATTCCTACGCCAATGATTCCACTCTGCATTACTCAACTTCTTTTAATAGAAGACCCACCCTACAGGAACTTAACGACTCAAGGCTGGAGGCTGCAGAACGCTTAGCCTCAGACCTTACTATTATTTCCGATTGGGGCAAGAAGAACCTGGTGTCCTTCAACGCCTCAAAAACGCAGTTTCTCCACCTATCCACTCGACACAATCTTCCAAACAACTATCCCCTATTCTTTGACAACACCCAGCTATCACCTTCCTCAACACTAAACATCCTCGGTCTATCCTTAACTCAAAATCTCAACTGGAAACTTCATATCTCATCTCTTACTAAATCAGCTTCCTCGAGGCTGGGCGTTCTGTACCGTCTCCGCCAGTTCTTCTCCCCTGCACAGTTGCTGTCCATATACAGGGGCCTTGTCCGCCCTCGTTTGGAGTATGCATCTCATGTGTGGGGGGGCTCCACTCACACAGCTCTTCTGGACAGAGTGGAGGCTAAGGCTCTTCGTCTCATCAGCTCTCCTCCTCATACTGATAGTCTTCTACCTCTTAAATTCCGCCGCAATGTTGCCTCTCTTTCTATCTTCTATCGATATTTCCACGCTGGCTGCTCTTCTGAACTTGCTAACTGCATGCCTCCCCCCCTCCCGCGGCCCCGCTGCACTCGACTTTCTACTCATGCTCATCCCTATACTGTCCAAACCCCTTATGCAAGAGTTAACCAGCATCTTCACTCTTTCATCCCTCACGCTGGTAAACTCTGGAACAATCTTCCTTCATCTGTATTTCCTCCTGCCTACGACTTGAACTCTTTCAAGAGGAGGGTATCAGGACACCTCCTCCCGTATTTGATCTTACTTTCGGCCACCTCTTTTGTTTCTTTTTTAGGAGCAGCGAGTAGCGGGCTTTTTTTTTATTATTGTTTTCTTTTTTTGTGTGCCCTTGAGCTGCCTCCTTTGTTGTGAAAAACACACACACACACACACACACACACACACACACACACACAGGCACCCCCCCCCCCCCACACACACACACACACAAACACACACCGACACACACACACACACACACACACACACACACACACACACACACACACGTCACATATGTAGTTCAGCAACATAAGGGGCAGTCCACACATAATTATAACACCAAGGGGCATGTACCGCTTTACAAGGAGAGAAAGCAGAGTTGTATTGGATAGAAGTAGGTCTACAAAACCACCCATGTAGTCTATACAAGTACTACGAGAGCATTTAAATTCAATGTACTAAACGATACATTTAAGAATATGCCACCTAGCAGAACCGCGACGGGAACTTCTCTGCCCCATTACCTCAGCAACATTGACCCCATTATAGACCCTGATGGAGACCAGATAGGAGTCCTGAGACCCCAGAGGAAGCGTGTTGTGTCCTCCGGAGTTAGTGCGTCCCATTTTGGCGGCTACAATTAGCAGGTGTTTGGCCCGCGGCATTTCGCACCATCACTCCGGAGAGGCGGAATGGGGGCTGAGTCTGATGCCCTGCCAGGCGGAGCTCATCCACTCCACCCATCCAGCTACTGATCTCCTGAGGTTGCGTAACCCTGCTGGCCATCCGCGGCGGCGCTCTCTGAACAACACTGCGCAGGAAAACAAACAAAAAAGACCAGAACATGAACATAAAAATTGCATGATCCACTGAAAGATTTATCAGTAACGCGTGTCTAATTCTGCTGCTCATTTACTAAACGCCATCTAAAGTCGATAGAGTGCTGCATAAATCATTCCCTATATAGGAGATGCATGATTACAGATACATCATGAGAGTCAACCACTGATTCCCGGTACCAGACAGCATAGTAAATACCCTGACATGAAAATGAGTATAAATTCTGAGACACTTTGCAAGCTTAATATGGAATGAGAATATACGTTACGGATAAACAATCTCCGTGGCTCAAGATCTTATCAGACAATGATTCGGACAGGACTAGGCCGCCGCAGATCTATTGAGTAAGGACTTATTTATCTGTTCATTCTATCTCTGTCTTCCGCACCGCACACCGAGGTCGGTATTATATGACACTTTCGCTACTCACATCAGCGATATCTAGAGGCCAAAGAGGGGGTCTGTCGGGTTCTAATGAGTGTTTCTTCAGGTTCACGGTATAGGAGAAGGGTCAGTCTACCACCACGGTCATAAAACTACTCCTGGAAATGCCCACAACTCCTACGAAAGCCTCGTCAAATGTGTGTTCTTGGGCGGCGAAATGTCTTGTAATACGACCCCAAGCCTCTAACACCACCAGCAGGGAAGGAACGAAGAATGGCGGCAGCAGGGCGACGCGCCGTGGCCTGACACTCGAAACGCCTCTGGTGAGTCTCTAGGAGCCGGAGCTGGCTGACCCTGACTGCCTTGCTTCATCCGAGGGTGACGGGCTGACAGCCCTCCTGCTTCCCATCCACGAGGGACTCCACGCCGGGCGCCCCCATTAATGACTCCTCGTGTCTATCAGCATTATAGCGTCGGGATATAGAGAGACAAGCTAATGAAGGTGTTCAGATCTGGATCCTTCAAGCAGAGTTTAATTGACGTGTAAGAAAACTGTGAGGCGATGCTCATGTACAGAGTCTGGAAGAATAAAAGGGAAAAGCTCAATTACTACTGTTCTTGTTTTTAATTTGGATTGTCTTAAAAATGCTTTAAACATATTTAGTAAGTGTGTGTGTGTTTAACATCTCCCAAAGTCTTCACTGGATACTAATTTACGTCGTATTGGAGATCTGACATTTACCAATAAATCATTAAACATTTTCTCTTAACATGATAAACTGGAATTCGATGTTTTTTTTATTTTTTTTATTGGTTGCAGTGGTGCGATTCATATTATTTATTCCATGTATTTCTTATTTACTCGTATATGCCAATGCTGATCTTTACTAATAAGCCAAAACTGATGGTGATAGTGTTCAGCTGGTCGGATAAAAAAAAGTGACTTTCCTACATAAATAAAAATTGTTTTCGAAAGCTACACAACCTTCACATCTCCCATCCTGCGGTGGAGACTTTCCTGATGAGTCCTTACTCCCACGGTATGATTATACTCCGAAACAGTTGTGTTGTTATGTTTTTTTTTAGTATCTACTGATGTCTTTTGGATTGCCAGTCTTTCGAACAATCAGCGTTTCAGTTTGTATATATGTCATCTGCCTCTGCATATTCGGCACATTTGTTTGACGATTTGAGCATCTGACGGTCGGTCTGTCTCTTTGCTTGTTATTCCATATATATATATATATATATATATATATATATATATATATATATATATATATATATATATATATATATATATATATATATATATATATATATATATATATATATATATATATATATATATATATATATATATATATATATATATATATATATATATATATATATATATATATATATATATATATATATATATATATATATATATGTCTTTCGGTTCGATTATTTTTTTTTTGTCTGTTTGGCTGTCTATCTGTCTGAATGTATATATACTTCTTTGTCTCTGTTTGTCTCTCTGTCTGTCTATCTCTGTCACCCCTCACCACACACACAGAGGTGCGAGCGCTCAAAATATAATTGTGTGTACACAAATGAATATTCATAAATACATTGGTTAGCGTGCTGGGTTCACATTCACCACGCCATGGACAATGTCCGTTCGAATCCCCACGCTATCACCTGGGATTTTTCAGTCACCGCCGAGTGGCCTAAGACTACCCACATGCTGTCCGGAAGACCACCCATCGACCCGGACTCTACTCTAGAAGAAACCGTCCAGTGAATCAAGAATGAGTTCCCGGGGGCAGCATGAGCAGAGCATAACTGGCGCCACTATAAAAAAAAATGACGGGCTTGAACCGACCATCTGGCCTATAGGCAGGGATGTAAACACACACACACACACACACACACACACACACACAGGTGATTCTTTATCTTACAAACAAAAACCTTCCGACAGGTCCTTCGTGTGGTCAAGGTGAGGCGGAGTCCTATGCGTGTTGTGTAACCTCATCATTAAGGGAAAGCTCCTTCTCTTGGCGGGGATAAACTTGACGATGATTCTATGTCTGTGAAGATTATGACTGGATATGACGAACGAGCTTGCATGGGTAAAACAAAATAAAAGAAATGAGGGAGGCATTATCTCGGACGCGCAAGACGATAATAAGTGTGAATAAAAGAAAAGAGCATAAAGGGGGAAAAAGCTGCTGCGGCAAAATCACAAAAAGACCGAGGCCGGCCACCTGCACGGGGCCTGATGCACCATACCACGGTGGTGCTTTTTGCGTCCTGTATCACGCTTGGAACTGCTGGCAAAAGATGAGCCTTCTTACTGCAGTGTTTCGATGGTCAACGTAATAATAACAAGGAAACTAATATATACAAACCAAATAAATGTTAGACGCTCCTCGCATCTGACGTGTGCAGCAGAAGGCAACGTATTTTATGATGTAATCTATCTTGATTTTAGTAAAGCGTTTGACAAAGTTCCTCACCAACGACTGTTGCTTAAATTACAGGCTCACGGAGAAGAGGGTAAAGTTTTGAACTGGGTCAAGGCGTGTCTTAGCAATATGAAGCAAAGAGTGCAAATCAATGGTAAAAGATCTGACTGGGGATGTGTTACGAGTGGGGTCCCACAAGGTTCGGTATTAGGTCCACTTTTGTTTATTATTTATATCAATGACTTAGATACAGGAATTAGTAGTGATGTTAGTAAATTTGCAGATGATACCAAGATCGGTAGAGTAATTGAGTCGCATCAGGACGCTAGTATTCTCCAAGGTGAACTCAACAGATTGTATGACTGGGCGGATAAATGGCAGATGGAGTTCAATGTAGGGAAGTGCAGTATTCTGAGTGTAGGTAGGAACAACCCCTCACATAACTATTGCTTAAATGACACTCTCATAAGTAGGTCTGGGTGCGAGAGGGATTTAGGGGTCTTAGTGAGCTCTGATCTCCGTCCAAGGGCACAATGCATTCAAGCTAGAAATCGAGCTAATAGGGTACTGGGATTTATTTCAAGGAGCGTAAGCAACAGAAGCCCCAAAGTCTTCCTCAAACTATATTTAGCATTAGTTAGACCTCATCTTGACTATGCGGTTCAGTTCTGGTCACCTTACTATAGAATGGATATCAAAATGTTAGAATCGGTGCAGAGGAGAATGACTAAGATGATTCAGGGGTTGAGAAACTTGCCATACGAGGGAAGACTCAAACAGTTAAACTTGCATTCTCTAGAAAGGCGAAGGGTGCGTGGAGACATGATCGAGGTTTATAAATGGATGAAGGGCTTTAATAAGGGAGACATTCATAAGGTTTTGTTGGTAAGAGAACCGGGTAGGACACGAAGTAACGGGTTTAAACTGGATAAACTCAGATTCAACAGGGACATAGGCAAAAATTGGTTTACTAACAGGGTGGTGGATGAGTGGAATAGGCTTAGCAGTCATGTGGTGAGTGCCAATACAATTGTCACATTAAAAAATAGACAAGATAAATTCATGGACAGCGATATTAGGTGGGGCTAGATACACGGGAGCTTAGGGTCAAAGGAGCTGCCTCGTACAGGCCTACCGGCTTCTTGTAGACTCCGGCGTTCTTATGTTCTTATGTTCTTATTTAGGGCTGGTGGTGTATAGTAAGCAGTACAGGGACTTGCAAAGGAAAAGGTGATGATTTGATGGTGAGAATGATGTGTGTGTGTGTGTGTGTGTGTGTGTGTGTGTGTGTGTGTGTGTGTGTGTGTGTGTGCAGTGAAAGCATTAAAATGGGTTTTCTTTATAAAAAAAATATCATCTAATAGGCGTTGAGAAAAGTAAACGCTCCACATTACTGTAAGGACTCATGAAAATGTTGCATCAAATTAAAAGTTTTTCATCAATATTTAGAAAGATAAAAGCATAATAATTGTAAATAAGTTACAAAGAAAAAAAAAATTGCCTTGGCCCCCCCAAAAAATATAGAAATGGTTCCCCCTCTATATGTCCCATCTCCGTTGATTATACTTTTTATGAAGGAAAAGATAACCCGGCGCTTTCTCCTATCGGGGACAAGTATTACGGCCAATCACTGTTCGTGACACGGGCTTGGGTGTAGCCGTCCGTCAGCCCTTGTGTCACAGCTAGCCTTTGTACTCCACTTCCTTTTCTAAACACACAGGTGTGGTGCAGGTACTACAGTACCACACAACGTTCCCCAAACGCCCATTAGACACGAAGCAGACAACAAGCCATTACGTCATCCTCGAGGTTGGGCGTTCTGTATCGTCTCCGCCAGTTTTTCTCCCCTGCACAGATGCTGTCCATATACAGGGGCCTTGTCCGCCCTCGTATGGAGACACCTCTGCACTCAAAATTAACCTCTCTTTTGGCCACTCTTTACTTTTGTCTGTTGTGGGAGCGGTGAGTAGCGGGCTTTTTTTTCTGCACTTTTTGTTGCCCCTGAGCCGTCTCCATTGTTGTTAGAAAAAAAAAAAGGGGGGGGGGGGGGGGGAAGTGGTTGTTGGGGGGGGGGGCGGGGCTGGATTCGCAAATCATTTGAGTGAGTGGACAAGTTGTGATTGTCTTTGCGTGTAACCTTTGTAGACGATGGATGATAACTCTTGGTTGCCGCGGGCGCGCTCTGCAGTTTTTCCTTGGAGTTTTAAAAGGTTGAATAGCGTGCTGGTTGTTGTAGTACACGGCTCCTGGGTGTAGTCGGGCTGGGTGGTGCGTTGGCAGTTGTGGTGTGTGGAGAGCAGGATGCAGTGCTAGGCCCTCGACCGACACCCTGACGCCACCTCCATCCTCCCCACCTTGTCAGTTCCAAGGCCTACCTTTTCGTACAGGTGCGCAGGAGTGAGGTTACTACCCCACCAATATTCATCACACGCTTATCTAATCTAACAACAACGCGGCAAACCGTCACACAACCTTACAAGAAAGAGATTAAGGAAATATATACCCAATGTTATTCATCCAAGCGAGGAAAGAAAGCAGTGGACCTATCTAACAGTCAAGCAGTTTTACCATTAACATCTTTTGACTTACAAATTACACGTCACACTGCTGCCATTCGAGTGATCTTCAAACGAGCTGATGGCGGGAAATTAACGCTTGACAAAGGGGCACGTCTCGTTGTCTTTCACGGCATTAATATCTGCGGCGTTTAATTTTCTTTGCTTGCACGCGGAACATTCAAGACTTTTCAAAATTGTATAACATAACTACATTCGACGGACCAGTAGAAGGACGAAGGACCAGTATAAGAACGAAGCAGACGTTACAATTCTTGGTGCCGTTAAGGAACTTCGAAAAACTACATCCTTTACCCACTACTTCTTCTTCCATGGTCTTTATTGATATTTTCTTTTCCTTAACAACCATTCAAACTGCGTCGCCAGTCACTAGGGTAGGAGGAGAGGGGGGGGGGTGACGGTGGGTTAACGAGGGGGTGCAGCTGCAGAGTTGATAATTTATTACACAGCACGAGAGGTACAAATACAATAACCGATATTGGCACTCCTTTGTTTTCCTTTTTATGGGAGCCGCATCCATTTTTATTACCTTTCTTCTGCCTCCACCCATGATAGAAAACAGCAACGGCAGCATCAAGCCAAGGAGGGCGGCATGGGTTCATAATGACAAATGCATCCTACTTCTTAATGAGAAGTTTGACAGAGAAAAAATCACTATAAATCAGAAAATGGGTTACACCACGACCAGTTACACCTCGAGGCCTTGATCCAGCCATCTGAGCCACCGTCATCAGTATGGAAAGAGGTTCACCACAAACCTTGCGGCCTTCACAACAAGCCCCGTCTGCCTCCGTCTGAAGTCACACACACACACACACACACACACACACACACACACACACACACACAAACACACCTGCGCGTAGCCTTGGGGCTTATCTCTGTCACATTGACCTTTTAGCCTATGGCGGGTAATAACTTATTGCCTCGGGACACAGGGCCAGTGTGACATCCGGGGTACCACAGTTTACCTCATCCAGGTCTCCCCAGGTACCCATTTATTGACCAGCCCGAAAGGGAAGATGAACAGCTGGCTGGGCTGCGTGGCGAGCTAAGGCCGGGATTCGAACCTAGGTCCCCGGATTCGTAGCTAGGAATGCTAACCGCTGCACCACGGACTCTAAAGAATAATACTATATCCTATATACGCCTCACCCCTTATCAGCCTTTAACGATTAGCTTAAATATAGTGTGTATATCCTCACTTTGTTAGCCACATATTTAACGCACATATAAAAAAACGTGGCTTTATTGAAAGCAAGAACGCACTGAGCAGCTCAGGTCTCCTGTGCTGGTGCAAAATTTGCACAAGCGTAGGAGACCTGAGCTGCTCAGTGCGTTAAGAATTAAACTCAGTAGGTTTGACCATAACAAGCAGACAGTACCTCAACCTTCACAGCACTGAACAACTTAGCAGAGCAATCATGCCTATATATTTATCTAAAGCTTATTGTTTCTATGGGTGACTAAACGCAGTGAGCAGCTCCAGCCTCCTACGCTGAAACCACCACCCAGACAACACGCCTGCCTTCACAGCGCTGAGCAGCCTGAAAGTGCGACCTTGTAGACTTCAGAAATGTGACGGAGCGGCCTCACACTCCAATGGATTACATCTAAACAAAAAGAGTACTATGGACAACACCTGCGAGACATTCCTTAAGTTTTGGCAGCAAAGAGACGCTTAAATGTTTGTTCAGTGTACTGTGCTGCAAGAACAGACTTTTGTTTTTAATGATGCTCAAACTATGATATCTTCAAGTAATATCCATTTACTCAATATACGTTGTACTGATTAGTGTTTTAGTAAAATGATAAGGAGAGCGAAGCTTGTCTCCCAGCCGAAGAAATTCTTATGGTTTTGCAACTGAATGAAATCACAAGAAAAAAATGTCCGACTTTCAGTGCAACCGCAGTAGTTTTTGTAATAGTTGTTCGCAGCGTCAAGTCCATTGAGTCTCTCATTAAAATCCTTGGCTAAGTTTGTGGCACATTTATCAAGGCCTCGCACGTGTACGCCATTGCGCTACTCGCTTTGCTGGTGTTTTTTGTGAACTGTTTTGTGTGTGTCACTCCACAAAAGGTTTCTTGACTCAAACCTCGACGGCGTGTATTTTCGCGGTTATTACATGTGACAACTTACAATCAAATGCGGTTTATGTACTCCTTTGTGTGGTCATATTTCGAGGCTACACAGGAGGCTGCCGTCAACACCATGTGACTAAAATAGGTAAGCTTTCAGCCATCTTACATGTTAGAGATGTTACCCCAAAAAAACTTAAAGCGGAAAGAACACGCCAGCACTAAAAGAGGCGTTCATAATTCTAACTTTGAAATAAAATACTTCCTTTTAGAACAGGGACAACAAGCAAAGACTTCCGAGCCTGAACCAGCTCTCCCAAACCAGCCGAACTGACCCAAGCCACCAAGTGCACGTGTCAGCGAGAAAAAAAAGTATATTAAACCGGTATTATCTGTTTACCTATTCACGATGGAAGATAGAGCTGTGTGTGTGTGTGTGTGTGTGTGTGTGTGTGTGAGAGAGAGAGAGAGAGAGAGAGAGAGAGAGAGAGAGAGAGAGAGAGAGAGAGAGAGAGAGAGAGAGAGAGAGAGAGAGTTAGTCAAAAAATTCGGGTGGCGCTGGGCAATAGACGGGCTTGCTTGCACGGGCAGGTGTGGGTGGAGGTGGGGAGAGGGGCTAGGGGGAGTAGAGGAGAGTAGGAGGAGGAGAACGAGACACTGCTGTTGATGAGCGGGGAGGTGATGTTAGAAGTGCGAGAGGATGATCGCTGCTGAACGTTGGGGGTCAAAGAAAGAAGGATGACGTGGGTGAGGACTAAGGTTGGTATTGTCAGATGCTCCCGCCCCTCACACCAACTATTTCCAAAGGCCAAAAAGGAGGTTAATCGAGTTCTAATGAGTATTATTTTAGGTTCACGGTACAGAAGAAGGCTCAGACTACCACCAGGGTCATAAAAGTACCCCTGGATATGCCTTAAACTCCAACGAAAGACTAGTAAATTACGTGTTCTTGGGCGCAGAAATGTTTAAAAATATGGCCCTAAGCAACACTGAAACGCGATGATGATGGGGGATGGGAGGCTGTTAAAGGCGAGGGAGATGATGATGCTACTGGCGGTGGGCGAAAGTGAAAATAATAATAGCTAGGTAAGGACAAGGGGAACATGGTAACCGGTCGGAAAAGAGGGTGAAGAGTACCGCGGATGACTGAACAGTAGAAAGGACTGAGAAGAGAACTGAGTAAGAGAGGAGTGAAGAAGGGAGAGGAGATGATACGTGCTTTTGGGAGGTGAGGAGTAAAGTGAGAGTGAAGAGTACCGCGGATGATTGAACAGTAGAAAGGACTGAGAAGAGAACTTAGTAAGAGAGGAGTGAAGAAGGGAGAGGAGATGATACGTGCTTAGGAAGGTGAGGAGTAGGACGAACAATAGCATAGAAAACGAAGGATCACGGGCTTAGTATGAAGAGGGAGAGGGAGGAAGAGGACATCTGGGTGGGTGAAGGAGGACGATGACTGTGTGAAAATGGTACATGAGGTGAGATGGGCGAGAGAAGTGAAGACGAACAGGAGGGGAAAAAAATGTCAAGGATAAAGAATGAAAAAAAAAAAAAACGCGGAGAGAGGACAAAAGGAGGAGGGTTGCGAGGGAGAGGGTAATAAAAAAAGGTGTGACAGCAAAGGCGAGGAGAGGGGAGGACAGGTGGAACGTGCAAGGTGAACAGGACGGGAGGAGGAGACGGGAAGTGTAGGAAAAGGCGCAAAAGAGACTCTTGAGGGGGACTGATTTCAATGATACTCTTTTTTGTACATAAAGTCTGACAGCCGACCAGATGAAATCTCCGTACACGACGACTCTATCTATTTTTTTCTTTTTTTACAGCAGAGGAGACAGTGCAAGGGCGGAAAAAAAAAGCCCGCCACTTGCTGCTCTTAAATACAGTAGTGGCCAAAAAGAGAAATCAGTCTCGGGAGGAGAGGTGTCCTGATACCCTCTCTAGTCCGCGGAAGAAGAAACGGGGGATAAAAAAGAAAGAAATATATGATAATAACAAAAAAGACTTCACTCAACGGATACAAAAAGCTCGCCAACACGTGCAACGACAACTAAGGAGACAAGCGAAAAAACAGTTATGTTATAATGAGAAGAAATTAGATAAGTTCTTGATGCCAGACTGCTGCCTTGACGCGCGCTGGGGGAGAGCCGAGAGATGGGCGGGAGAGCAGAGTGGAGGTTTGGGTGCCATCTCCTCTACCCACCCACCCCCGCTCCCCCCGACGCTGACTAGCAGAGCGTGGGAGACATTAATGGCTTCGTTTGGTATTCTGCACGATGGTAGCCGCGACGACTTGCTACGGGGACACGAAAAAAAGTGACACTTGTCTAATGCAGAGGTCGTGTTTCCTGGTGGGTCACGTCCCGATGAGGAGAGAGGAAGGGAGGGAAGGAGCATAGCTGGGCACGATAACAGAAAACCTTATTCCCGATAACCGATAACTGATAATG
The DNA here is from genome assembly GCF_024679095.1 of Eriocheir sinensis. Lineage (NCBI taxonomy): Eukaryota > Metazoa > Arthropoda > Malacostraca > Decapoda > Varunidae > Eriocheir > Eriocheir sinensis. The sequence continues at coordinate 42,721 of NW_026112284.1, forward strand.
GAAAACCTTATCGGTAATAACCGATATTCGTTAACTGGAAATACAAATATAGGCGATAACCGATAACCGATACCCGATATTAATCCACAATTCCGATACTAGCTAGCGATAAGTCCGATAGGCGAAAACGATACTATATTGATATTTCAAATAAAAAATATAGATGAATTCAAATTTTTATTATCTGTATTTTAGAAAACTTACAAAACCTGAAAACCACACGTTGACATGTAGCTGGCTATGGACGGTAATACTGGAAACGCCTGAACCGGTGCTGTGTTATTTGGCGTCCCCACATTCATAAGCTGGTTTTGTTTGCAAACACTGGTCTTTCGTGAACTGCGCATGCTCAGACCAGCAAGCGTAGACCTGTACAATCTCACAAAGCTTTTTAACCGTAATTAGGAGTTGCTGGAAGGCTGAATCAGACATACACTACCACCATCCCCGCTGTTTCTAGAACGACACTGTACGAGTTGTATTTATATGTACAGAATGTCGTTCTAGAAAGAGCGAGGATGGTGGTACTGTTTGTCTGATTCAGCCTTCCAGCAACTCTTAATGTGTTAAAAAGCTTTGTGAGACTGTACAGGGCTACGCTTACTGGTCTGAACATGTGTAGTTCACGAGAGACCAGTGTTTGTAAACAAAAGTGCCAGCTTTTGACGATGGGACACCAAACAACACAACAAAGGGTGCCTTCAATACCATGGCATGCTCACAAACGAGTATGGAATATCAAATTTAAGGCAGTGAATAATAACTTTTTGGGCAAAGTTAAATGATTTTTCTCTTTGATATATTGATTTTTGAGTATAACATAAAAAAATAACCGAGTGTTTTAATGTTGATGATCTAAATATGAAATCTCTTCACCGAAGATATTTCATACCCCGAAATTTTTTCATACAACACCGGGCGCCCGGACCACGCATGCGCAGTAGGGAGGAGACAACGTTTTTTTTTCTTCTGAGAGGCGGAAAAAATAGCGATTATAGCTAGTTTGGTTACAAAAGTAACGAAGATACTGATATACATTTAAATAAGTAGCGGATGGGCGATAACCCGATTATGTTATCAGCGATAAAGTATCGCGATAACTTATCGCGATAACGCCCAGCTATGGGAAGGCGGGGGCCCCGGCGGGCGGGCGGGAGGTTGGGGTTTTGAATGAAGGAGTCGATTGTGTGGAAGGAAGGCAGACGTTGGGGAGAAAGGTAGCGGGGATCAGGGTGCGTAGGGGCTTCTGTGTGGGGTGCTGGGGGGCGGGGCAAGGGTGTCAGGGGTTGCTGTGTGGGGTGCTGGGTGGCGGGGCAGGTGTGTCTGAGGGGCAGGTGGCGGGGCAGGGGTGTCAGGGGCTGCTGTGTGGGGTGCAGGGGGGCGGGGCAGTGGTGTCTGAGGCTGTTGTGTGAGGTGAGGCTCGAGGGATGAGTGTGCAGTTTCTGTCTTCGCTGTTATACAACCTGTTCTTGGTTAAAAGAAATTACATTCACGAAACTTTCCTTGAAATGCTATGGACAATTTTCTTTGAAGTACCCGATGTTCAAGGAAATCAGCCAAGTTCTTCCTCCTTGACAGGCAACAAATTTACAGAATAAACTTGGTATTATTTTCGTCTCCCGCTGGTCCACAATGGAGGCTCCAGGGTAGTGTGGAAGCAATTTATGGACTCAGTGATTGACCGGGACATTGAGGCGCAATTGAATAGAAATAAAAAAAAGGCACTCATGATATCTTGCTCAGCAGGATGGAGAAGGCTAAAGTGTCTTATTCCATGACAAAAAAAAGACGTTAACAAAACCTTTGGGTACCGTTATTAGCAAGACAAAGTGAGAGCCGTAGACAGTGAGCCCGACAAAACCTGTGAGAGGCATCCCCGCGCCGCCTCGCCGACGTAACTGAGCAGCGTCGAGACAGCGCCAGCGTGCCGCGCCTTCCTTGATATGGAATGACGAGGCGTTTCTGCAGAAATTTGACAAATTTGGGCTAAAATAATTTCCTTTATCATCGTCCTTTCGATCCATCTTCTTTGTATTCACACTAATGAATAGTGATGTAGTGACTTCAAAAAACACTTCATGGGTGAATTCTTGAGAATTTATCGACTTAATTTTCCTCGAAATGAGTAGTCCACGCTGCTGCAAACGTTGAAAAAAAAACCCATCTTGCAAACAATATAATAAGGGTTTATACAAAAAGCGCTTTCGATGTGTTAACTGGCGATCCTCTACAGTCACAGGATCTCGCGGGCGGAGGTGGTGGGCTGATGACTGGTGTTAACCCCTTGGATGCGAATTTCCTACAAGAGGACATCACCAAACTACAGGAGTGGATTAAAAAGTGGCTGCTCCAGTTTAGTGAAGAAAAATGTGAGGTCATGCAGGTTGTGAGGAAAAATCCAGAATACCAATACCACATGGGAAACACTCCACCACCCACCACATAGGCACAGAAAGACCTGGGAGCGTATGTTACCAGGCTACCAGTGAAAGCCAAATCCGTGCCAATCGCAGCGGACGGGTTAACCCGCGGGTGAGGTTATTCCGTAAATCGATGGGGAAGGAACGGTGTGCCGTTTGTGGGGCCTTCAGATATAATTATTGTCCACATAAAAACTGAAACATGACACTACTGCACTGTGGACCTACGGGCGGTAGAAGGCAAAGCAAAAGAATACAGCCATGGTAGTACGTACTGTATGGAGACAGTAATTGGTGCTGTAATCGTCTGAGGAGGCTTGTACCGGCTGACACCTGACAGCGTTAGGAGACATGGACGGACATAACTGTTTGTGTGATAATATATGATAATGTTTGCAGAGTCGAGTGTATCGTAGCAGAGCAGAACTGGTTAACTAGGCACGAATAAAGAGGTGCGTCTGAGAACATATATGGCCAGTCTATTTCGGGTTTAGTAGACACTCACCTACTCCTTAGCCCATGCATGAATAGGAGTCTTCCACTGGGCCCTGTTCCATAAACCACTTTCTATTCTTCGTTTATTATCTCTCTAAAAATATCTGTTCCCCTGTCAAGTGCCGGTAACTCTAAACTCTACATTACTCCACGTCAGAGGAGGGTATCAGGACACCTCTCCTCCCGAAATTGACTTCTCTTTCGGCCACTCCTCTGTACTTTTTTTAGGAGCAGTGAGTTGCGGGCTTTTTTTCATTATTGTTTTCTTTTTTTATGCCCTTGAACTGTCTCCTTTGCTGTAACAAAAATAAAAAAGACGTCCAAAACAACAGAAATTACGCACCTCAAGGTTGTATGCTGAAAAATGCATACCCTTTGAAACTGCAATTATTTCAGATTGGGGCAGAAGGAGTTTAGTGCCTTCCTTCCAGTGCCTCAAAACCTAAATTTCTCCATCTGACAACTCGACACAACCTTCCACATATCTACGTATTCCCTTTCATAGCACACACACAGCTGTCCGCTCGTACAACATTAAACATATGAGTATTTGATCACTCTTAACTCGAAGCCCTGCGTGTGGACCCTGTGTGTGTGACAATAACAGCTGCAGGCCCGTGATAGTGTGACATGTATATAGTCCCCGCTGCCCTGAATATACACAGTCATCTTTTGTGTAACCTGAAGATATACGAGTACTTGTTTTCTATTGGTTACGTGAAGGAATGAGCCGGGGAACGAGGGATGAAGAAAGCACACACACACACACCTTGACGGCGGTTCCCCTGGCAAGCTTTTGGAGGAGTTCCCTGCATGTGGGGCGGTACGTTGGGCGTTTTTTCCCCACTTGAAGGAAAATGAACACTGCTATCACTGCCAGGCGTTGAGTGCCGCTGGATTAGTTTATGTGACTCCTACACTTCATATAAATGTTCCGCGCCGTCACGGAGGTTGGGGACGCGCCACGAAGATGCAACATGTTCACTGGAGTCATACTTGTTATCTTGTAAGTTATGTATAAGCAAGTTTTAGTGGTGCTTATTTTTCAGATATAAAGAAGCGCTCACGAGAGATGTAAACGCAAATCACTACCAAATGTGTTAGTCAATTTTGTGAACCCAACAATTCAATATATCACACAAGTATCTTTTGTTTTCTCAAGCTTAACATTGCGTGTGAAATATTATAATGTTACGGTACAGCATCAGTAAATATGAACAAAATATACTTTTATTAAAACCTTATGGCAGAGAAAGCACTGATTCATTCGCTTTCCGTAGCTAAATATTTCACGCAGAGTGGATTATTAGCACTACTTTGGCTAAGCATGATAAGCTGAAGGCATTACAGTTTGCAAGCATTACGAGCAGAGCTTCAGCAGGCCGCTCTCTCCTGCCTGACATCGGGGAATCGGATCCTGTGAATACCAGTGAGCGACCTGATCCCTCTACCCCTTACCTGGACCCCCTACCCCTGTATCCCCCGCCTCCTCTTTCATCTATCCACCTCCTTACTACCTCCCTCCACTTCGTAAACCCCCTCGCCCTCCCTGCACCACCTGTTTCCCACCTCCTCCCTCCACCTCCATCTTACCACCCGCACCGTTACTCTCTGCCTCCCTCAACTTACCTCTCTCCTCCACCTCCCTCTCTCTTGTTTTCTTACATATCCCTCGTCTACCTCCCCACTACCCTCCTCCTCCACCTGCCCCCTTCCCACCTTCTTACACCAACTCCCCATCCATCCCCACCCCGTCTTCCATCCATCTCCTCACTACTCCCTCTTGCATCCAGCCTCTGAATACCCCCCTCCACCTTCTATCTTATATAACCTCGCTTCCCTCCCTACCCCCTTTCCTACCTTCTCCACCTCCACCTTCTCCACCTTAACATAAAAACGCAGCTAAGGTCAGGTGGATCAAGGTTACGTTATTATCAAACAGTCCAGCGTAGGTGAGCACAGAATAAGGTACCGAGTGACCCTTCAGTATACCTCCTCTATAAATATTGTGAGCATATCAGTCGTTGATCATCAGTATCGTCCGTGCCTTAGCGAGGGGGTGAGCGGCGACCATGCACCCTCCCCGCACCAAACACAAAGGAACACAAAGGAAGAACAAACAACAGCAGACCCCCGCCGCCAGACCCGCCAAACCGGTACCTTTTGCTTGAATAAAGGAAAAATAATAGTGAGCATTTCTCACACTGAAATTGAATGACCACAGACGAAAATAAAAGAGTAAGCAGGATAGTAATGGCAGCGCTAATGCTATATATTGAGGATGAGCGAAAACCAGGAAGGAGAGACACTGCTTACATAAGTGACGCAAGTACCAGAGTTATCGTATTACTTCGTGGTATAGGGCAAGGTCCTTTTTCTTGGGTAACTGTTTCTCTGCTTTAATTCTCTCCCACTTTACCAGCGCTATATATTGAGGATGAGCGAAAACCATGGAAGGAGAGACACTGCTTACATAAGTGACGTGAGTACCAGAGTTATCGTATTACTTCGTGGTTTAGGGCAAGGTTCTCTATCTTGGGTAACTGTTTCTCTGCTTTAATTCTCGCCCACTTTACCAGCGCTATATATTGAGAATGAGCGAAAACTAGGAGGGGGAGATACTGCTTACATAAGTGACGTAAGCATCAGCCGGTTATCCTATTACTTCGTGGTTTAGGGCAAGGTTCTCTATCTGGGGTAACTGTTTTCCTGCTTTAATCACTCTGTCTCCCTCGCTGTGTTGTATCGACTTGAAAATGCTGTGCAGAGTTTTTAGTGCATCTGTATACGCGAAAATCAATACTTTTTACTGCCCATCAGCCCGAGCTAGTTTGCTTGTGTGTGAGTTATCTTTCTTGAGTAGCTGTTTCTCTACTTGGATTCTCTCTCTTGGCTAACTGTATTTGTGCTTAAGTCGCCTCGCACATCAGGGGAACAAACGACATGTAGAGCAAGGCAAACAAAGACTGAGTCATCGCCGGAGTGATTAAAGCTTCATATTTCATCCTCAAGACAAACAAACACAAGGGGGCTGGCAAACATTAGGTGAAGTACTCGTGCTTAGGGTTACTGTGCTGGTCAAGGAGCAGTAATCAGAGGAGGGCTGGGGAAGGGAGGAGGGCGGGCTGCAGACAGGCATGCTGGGGAGAACTGGAGATGGAGGTGCGGGGGAGTTGATTGGGGGGTGTGGGAGGGAGCGCGAGGGAGAAGCATTAGGTTGGACATGCGGGGAGGAGTCTGAGGTAAGTATGCAGGGGGTGTTGGATGGTACTAATCATAAAAAGAAGAGTGTGTGTGTGTGTAGGGTAGAATGCAGGGGAACGTTGGAAGGGGAAAACAGAGGAGAGTGGAGAGAGTGGGCCTGCAGGGAGAGTTAACTTGGGTATAGGGACGCGTGGAAGACTTGTGATAAATGCGTGGGGCAAGTTGAGGGTGGGTAAGTGGAGGAGAACTGCGGGGTGAGTTTGGGAGGGTATATAAAGGGTATGAGGGGGAAGAGGGGCGAATTGGAGGTGAGTGGAAATCCTGGGGAAAATTAGGCAGTGAACATGCGGGGAAGAGTTAGGGGAGTCGGGGGGGAGAGAACTGGGGGGGGCATCGGAGGGGGGGGGAGATGGAGGGAGTTGGGTTGGTCTGTGGAGTGGTTTAGGCAGGTGTGTTGGATTGGGGGGGACATGAGCCAGGTGCGCGGAGGTGTTGCCAAGGTGGGGTGGGGGTCTATGCTGCGCGGTTGGTCACCATCAACCTTCAACTTGTCAGCCATCGCCGCTGCCTCCTCTGCACGTCCACCATTTTCAAAGTATATACAGGCGCGTTAATCTGATTCGTTTTCACTAGACAGGACCTCTTATTAATTTGCCTGCTAATTTTCTACGAGAGCGCCGATCATTACGAATCTGTATCTTCGCAATTCCTTAATGATACAGGCTACCAGACCGCAATTTGTTCTCTGCTCGTACCCTGTAAAAGAACCTTGACTTGAGAATGTCTAACTAAAAACCTACGATGATAATTATACTGTACGCCTTTCTACATCAGCTCCCAACACGCCTCTCTCCCTTTCTGACTCCACCTGCGTTGTACCGTCTGCTCCTCTTCCTCTTCCTCCTCGATCTCTTCACCTGCCAAAAAATAGTTGCATGCACTTCTGTTTCCTGCTCCCTCTTTCTGCCGCCTCGTCTTCCTCCTGCTCCTTCTCCTTCTCTTCACCGTACGCCTTTCTACATCAGCTCCCAACACGCTTCTATCACTTTCTGACTCCACCTGCTTTCTATCTCCTCCTCTTCCTCTTCCTCCTCCATCTCTTCATCTGCCAAATAATAGTTGCATGCACTTCTTCTTCCTGCCGCCTCCTCTTCCTCCTGCTCCTCCATCTCTTCACCCGCACAAGTTGCACGCCCCTCAGCCTTCTTCACTTCCCCGGGACTGCACGCCTTTCTATTTAGCTCCTACAGGCCTCTATATATCAATTTCCACCTTCTGCTCTTTCTCTATTCTCTGTATCTCACCCTCTGACAGATCCTTAACCTTTCCATGCCTCCTCTTTCACCCGCCTCCTCTCTGCCTTTTGACACATTATCGCTCTTTATCACACCCTTTTCCCTCTTGTGTTTCACCTCCTGCCCCGCCTCCTCTTTCTCCTTTATTCCCTAACTGCATGTCCCTTCCGGCCTTCCCTACCGTCCTTCACACCTGTTATCGACCCTCATCGCACCCTTCACCTCTCACTCTCTCCCGTATCTTCCGAGGCTTCTCCTAATCTCAGCTAACAACCGGGCTCACCTGTATCTCTCTAATTATCTCGTTCGCGTCTACCGTACTGTCTCGCATCCCTACCTCTTCTCCCTCAACCACCACCGTCACCTCCATCTCCACTTCCTCCTCTTCCTCTTCCTCTTTCTCTCTTTTTCTTTGTTTTCTCGTCCTCATTTTTTTTTCTTTCTCTTTCTCCTCTCTCTTTTTCCTTAATTTTCTTTTTTTCTTTGTTTTTTTTCTTCCTGCTCCTCCTCCATCTCCACTTCCTCTTCCTTTTCCTCTTTCTCACTTCTCTATTTTTTTCTCTTCCTCATTTTATTTCTCTTTCTCCTCTCTCTTTTTCCTTCATCTCTTTGTTTTCTTTTTCTTTCTGTTTCTTTTCCTCCTTCTCCTCCTCCATCTCCACTTCCTCTTCCTCTTACTCTCACTTTTTCTTTTTTTCTCTTCCTCACTTTCTTTTTCTTTCTCTTTCTCCTCTCTCTTTTTCTTTCATTCTCTTTGTTTTCTTTTTCTTTCTGTTTCTTTTCTTCCTCCTTCTCCTCCTCCTCCTCCTTCTATCGTCTTATTTTTCCCATTATCATCATTCCCTTACGCTTCTAATACCCTTCTGCTTGTCTGCACCCCTCTTATCTTCTCCCCCTGTCTCTTTCCTCTTTTCCTATTAACCTTCACCTTTTCTTCCTCTACCAACACCTTTCTCCTTGTCAAAATCCCTCCATTTTTCTCCTCCTGTCTCTCTCCTTTCTTCCTTTTGCCCTTCACCTTTGTTTCCTCTACTAACGCCCTTCTCACTCCGTTCCTTGCTCCCGCCCCTTTGACCTGCAACCTCCTTTTCGAGCTCATAAAATCAAGAAAAGGTATGAAGTGGATGTGACTAAAAGGAACTGTGCACGAGAAAGAGACGCTTAGATAATTGCCTCTTGCATAACCTTCACTCCTTTTTAGATAGATTTAAGTTCCTCGACAGTTCTATTAAGGCTCGAATTCATGGGTCAAAGTATATTATTACGAGAGTAGCATTTATCTGGCAGTGAAAGTATATGTATTGCAAGTATACCTTCTCGGATTGAAGGTCAAAGTACATTAAAATAGGAATGAATGGGTTCAAGATTGCAGACGTGTTGTGTCGCCCGCGCAGTACCCACTATTAATTTTGTAGGTGCGACGTCTTTCTCCGTGTGGGTGGGTGAGTGTGGGCGGTTCTTTCCAGGGCGCATGTTACGTCCTCTGCGCAACGAAAGAAGTGCAGATAATAAGTTCCTCCTGCGCCAGAGCTTACGTTATAGGCAACATTTAAAGCTTATTGACAGTAACGGCACAATACGACAGGTAGATAGACTCATAATTGTTAGACTGACCATATATTGCATGCGTACAGCTCATTGGGGAAATAAGAAAAGTTCTCGTGCGGTGTTAGTGGAAGTTACCTGTTTAATGAATGAGGTGGATCCAGGTAGCACTTTCTAATTAACTATCATGGTGTAGGTGTGGTGGTGTACGGCGTTCAGCTTGAGTGGCGTAGGCTGTGGCGTCCCGTGTGTAATTATGGTGTACTGCGGCAAGTGATGGCGCTACTCCTGCCACCAGTGTGACGTAAGTGGCGGTGTTCCTGTATTATAATGGAGGTGATGTTCCCTCTTCAACCTGTGTGTAGTGTTTAAGTGGTGGCGGTGTTCCTGTATTATAATGGAGGTGATGTTCCCTCTTCAACCTGTGTAGTGTTTAAGTGGTGGCGGTGTTCCTGTATTATAATGGGGGTGGTGTTTCCTCTTCAACCTGTGTGTAGTGTTTAAGTGGTGGCGGTGTTCCTGTATTATAATGGGGGTGATGTTCCCTCTTCAACCTGTGTAGTGTTTAAGTGGTGGCGGTGTTCCTGTATTATAATGGGGGTGATGTTTCCTCTTCAACCTGTGTGTAGTGTTTAAGTGGTGGCGGTGTAGTGTTTAAGTGGTGCCGTTCCCTGTGTATAGTGTAGCGTGGTGGAGGTGGAGGTATTTCTTCATGAACTACAGTGTATTTAGTGTAGGTGCTGGTGCTGCTTGCTTCACTGTTGTAGCTAGAGAACGCTGGGAATAGCCTTTGTTCTGCTGTGGACGAGTAAAGGCTAAGATGATGGTGATGGTGGTGATGATGATGATGATGATGATGATGATGTACAGTCGGTGGTGTTCTATATTTCCAAAGGGGAGAGTTTAACTTAGGCTCGTATTGCTAAACATTTCGTCGCCCAAGTTCACATATTTGACAAGGCTTTTCGTAGGAGTTTGTGGCATTTCCAGTAGTTTTATGACCCTGGTGGTAGTCTGACCCTTCTTCTGTACCGTGAAGCTAAGGAAACATTCATTAGAGCCCGATTGATCCCCTCTTTGACCTTTAGAAATAGGTGATGTGAGATGGCAAAGTGTCTTGTAATACCAACCTATAAGTGTTTGAGGTGATGTTCCCAATAAGACCATGAATGTGGCTTCGATCCTAAGTACCATAAGACACTGTCACGGACGCACCAAGTAGCACTCAGTGGCAGTATCTCTTGATGAGCCAAACACGCTAAACATACCCAGCCTTAGTCTTATTCTCGATACCCAAATATCTCTGACAAGAACCAGCACAAAACAAGCCTATGACAACCTATTCGGTCTAACTGCTCTCATTTTCTGTTTTTGCTAACCCCGAAAAAGCCAGAAAAGAAAATGGGCAAAAAATCGAAACACCTCTGGGCCCTCACGCCTGACCTCACTACAGCATTCCTACCCACTAATAAGTCACCTTGAACATGATTTACCTGTCTCCCGGATGTCGTCACAAAGTAAAAAATCGTCAACAGTAGCTCCGCCCGTTAACTTCCCTTCGTATAAGGAACAACGGGGATCAAGATCTATAGAAGGTTAGGTTAGGTTAGGTTAGGTTAGGTTAGGTTAGCCTTTTAGCCCCCGTCAACGTCTGCGGCACAACCCACACGGTCCCTGCCCTTCCCTAGCCTTAAGAAAGTGAAGAGATGGAGGTAAAGTTTAGGAGAGAGGGGAAATATGTAGTGTAAAGAATGGCGGTATATAACAGAGTGGAGGGAAGGGATGCTCATGGGAGGGGAAGGAAAAATAAACAAAGACCATACAAAGGGAGAATACACAGAGATGATAAGTAAAATCTGAAGAATGTTTAACGCCTTGCCTTGCCTTGCCGCCTCCTGCCCCCACACGCCGCTGAACACTGTCTGGCTAAGAACACTCACGACAGCCTCTCCTCAATCGACTATTAGCCTCGACTCCAAGCGCTTTACGGAACTTCAAACGTCTTTTGCAAACGTAAGGAGGAGGGGGAGAGATGGAGGAGGAAGAGGAGGAGGAGGAGGAGGAGGAGGAAGAGGAGGATGTATTGCAGAGTTCTTCGGGTCTACAATGTGATATTCAAACACTTATCCTCCGTCGTGAGTGACAGCCAAGACATGCCATCTGCAGACTTATCTCCGGTTTTATATTTACATTTTTCTGCCTCTCTCTCCCTCTCTCCACACACACACACACACACACACACACACACACACACACACACACACACACACACACACACACACACACACAGTTCCATTCTTGCAAACTTTCTCTAGGAGTGTCGACGGTCATGCAGTTTCGCTTTCCATCCTTTCTGCCCACTTTCTGCCCCCTCAAGACGTCCATCCCCTCCAAAACCTTACCGCCGAAAGACAACTCATATCACACTACCACTTAAGTGTCCGAGATGTTTAAACACCCCGTAGCTGCGTCCTGGAATCCGGTGCGGCGGGTTTTGTGCATCAGTAACTCTTCCAAGGAGTTTCCCAAGCGTTCAATATTATCTCCGTGTCCAATAAGAAAGGAGGATTAAAGAGTCTATAACTACTAATATTGTTAATGAACTTCCCCAATGATTTCAGTTATTACACAGCTTATCAGTCTAACGCTACATGTAGACTGCCTATCTTCTTACTTTTAATCAACGTGTCCGGATCTGGTTTGCCGGGAGATTAACGTTCCAGCGGACCGCCAGGCACTCCCGGACCCGAGGTGAGGTACTGGGGGCAGCTTTCACTGCTCAGTAACAGTCCAGGGTCGAGTCCGTGCCCGGAGAGGAGACCCTCGAAATGGACTGGGTCAAGCTTGTCGTGCCATGTAGTTTTAAATATTCCTATCAAATAAATCATCGAACCTGTGGATTTTTTTTCCATGACTTTCTTTTATATATTTCTTTTAATTATGAAAGCTATTTTGTCCTATTGACCCTATGCAATCTCTTTTTACAACATTATCCCAAAATGCTTTCGCTTCAATAATACGAAAGAAAAAGGTGTCGAGCCACAGCGCCATATTCCTTTAAAAAACTGCACTATATAATTATATATCCATTCTAAACCTCGATACCAGACTGTGCTGAACGGTCTGAGGAGTGTGGGTGATGGCACCACAGCCACGCAGCGCCGCCCCTCCCTGACAGCCCAAAGTCTGCTCGCGAAAGTCAAGACTTCACTAGATGCCCGAATGTAAGACGACAGTATTTGTGTGTGTGTGTGTGTGTGTGTGTGTGTGTGTGTGTGTGTGTGTGTCATTCACCATGGTCTGATCATGCGATCGATACTCGTTTTGAGCACAGAACAACATATTCGTTGTTTTTAACGCGGTAATGTCTCCATGCAAGTGGGAATACCTTGTGTCGTCGAGCAAGAAACCTTTAGAAGTGGGGCTCTCAGCGCAGCCTTTTCCGCCATAGCTTTGCATGCAGGTAGCGGCTAAGGGCTGAGCCTATCAGGGCCAAGGACTGCGCGGTACATCCCCACCCACTGACGCACTGAGCACAGCAGTGTTTTTAGTTGCACTAGACCCTGTACTTGATACTAAACGATAAACCGATAATTGTTATAAAAAATACAAACAGGACAACCCAAACCTGCAAGCTTTACTTTGAAGCTCCTCTTTCCTTCTCCACGCAGCTGAATTATTCCTACAAAAGTTTAATCATGGTGTTTAGTGCACGAGAATAAGTAAAATGTAAGTTTGCCGCGTGGTTCTCAGAAAATGTTTCTATGAATAAAACAATGTGTTTTTATGAAGCATCAGAAGCAGGTACGCAGGTGTATACAAAGCTTTCTTACAGGCTCGTCACTGAAGGTCTCGGGGAGATTTGTTATACCCTCCTATGATATGGAAATACTCTTAATGGTGCTTAAGTAGCCCTTTGCTGACATTCTTCATTGATAAACCAATATATAGAGAGCAGGCAACTAGCCCCTCCATTCTTCTCGTGAAACCAAGGCATGTTCTTTACATTGTATTAAAATAATCAATATTTCTTCGCATCTGCTGACGAAATATTCTTTCAAATTGGCGCAACATTACATGCATTAAGGAATATACGAGTTAAGTATATCACGAAACCTACTATAAACTGAGACATGGAAAGAAGCCAATGAAAAAGACAAAAGCAGCCTCAGCCTCACCAGCCACACTCCACAAGGACAACACCCTCCCCCCCCACCCCAGCCACTTCACCCGGCTGCTGAGGAGGCCGTCTTGTTCCCCCGATTCCAGGTACACAGCCCCACAAGTCGCCGCTGCCCCGCCCACCCTCATTCTGCCCCTCCCTCGCCCTCCATCACTGTGCCGGAGGACTGGGGCATCAAACACTTTATAAATGCTGCCCCCTACGCCACTCTTATGAGGTTTATTCAACGTTCACCAAAAATGGCACGCTACATAATTAAGTATAAATTTAAATGACTTTAAGTCGTTCAGAATTTTCTAATAATTTGTATACGATGGTCTACTATGCATCCTAAAGACAACTCGAGCGATGATAGGTTGATGTGTATTGATAAACAGACGCACAGGAGGGAGCTGGTAACTACGGGCCGGTTCGACACTCCAGCACGGAGTCATTGAAGCGCCCGAACCAAACTCTGTTCTCCACAATGATGCGTTATTTCTACTCAATACCAAATACTAATAATGAGATTTCCTGATGTGTGGTTTTCTAAAGTTTCCTTCCTTAATATCAACGCCAAACACTATATACTACAGGGAACTTTTACAGTATTTTGTGTTTGGTTGGGGAGCTTACAAACTTGTGTATTGGACTGTACTACTGGCCCTACGTGTTGCCGCTGCTGGGATGACTCAGGAGGTAAGTAGTTGAGCAGTATATGAGCGCAGTGGTCGATGTACGTTTCTGGTGAACCCAGCAAAAAACGAGGTCCTGGAGCACGCATGTAAAGTGGTTGTGACGCAAGTCACGCCAACACCATTTAGGAGACGGAGAGGAGCTATAGCCGTGGATGACAGGCCGCAATTTAACACGCCTCGCTACCTGCCTCTCCCTGTCCTGACCTTCACTGAGGCTTGGACCTTCTACCGAGCTAACAAACCTTAATGTTCCCTCTTATGGCAGTAGCAGCAAAAGTGGAGTCAAACATTAATTTCGATACTTTATTTTTTTTCTTTATGATATCCTAAAAGTGTGAAGGGACAAGAATATAAGTAACAGTATGTTTCTTCTCGTTACCCTTCCCCCGCTGCACAGACTCCACCACGGAAAATTAGAGGCGACCCTGGAACTGTTGCATAACACTTCATTTACATCAATTTTTAAAACATTTTTCTAAGTCTTCACGAAGTGTTACAGTTGGCCAAGATGTGCTGCCACGGCTACCCAGGGACGAGTAAATGGTATTGAACATTTGCCAAATCTTCCAATTCGTTTGTGCCATCCGTGTCGCAATACCACGGCTTCTTCAGGGAATTATATCAGTAATGGGAAAACTATTTGTACAGATGAAACTCCTACCTTGAAAATAGTGCATCTGTACTTGAAAAAAAAAAAAAAACTTGCAGATTACGAAAAAAAAATAAATTTTTTGCTTATTTTGTAATATAAAACTAACACACACACACACACACACACACACACACACACACACACACACACACACACACACACACACACACACACACACACACACACACACACACACACACACACACACACACACACACACACACACACACAGCACTGGATGACTGACTGAGCATCGATTAGGAGCCAAATACGTGGTTGACTGAGATCTTATTAAATTAATGAGTTACATCGAGACGAGCAATTTGTACACGACCGAGATCCTTCACGCTAAGCAAGTCGGTTTTGGAGCTTCTATACATCAACTGCTTCATGTAGGAGCTAATCGGATGAATCTTGAAAGCAATTTAATTCATAAGATTATCATTACGCGGTGCATCATACAAATCAAAGTCACTCCAGGGTCGCCTACAGCAAGTTGCGGGAGAGGCGCCACTTGACCCATCCTGCTGGAGGCCCCAGAGCAAATACCACGGCCAAGAAGAGGAACCATTGAGCTTGAGCACACAGATAACTGCCACCAACAAAACAAATACCACGGCCAAGAAGAGGAACCATTGAGCTTGAGCACACAGATAACTGCCACCAACACAACAAATAACACGGCCAAGAAGAGGAACCATTGAGCTTGAGCACACAGATAACTGCCACCAACAAAACAAATACCACGGCCAAGAAGAGGAACCATTGAGCCTCAACACACAGATAACTGCCACCAACAAAACAAATACCACGGCCAAGAAGAGGAACCATTGAGCCTCAACACACAGATAACTGCCACCAACAAAACAGGAAAGGCAAAAAAGGTGCAGAGAGGCGCCCCACCCCACCCTATCTCGCTAGAGGTTCACCTACCTGCAGCCACCTAAGAAAGTAAATTTTACACCATAACATGTATTATGAAATCGGACAGGCGATATTTACAGTTAGCAACGTTCATTTCATGCGATAATTTTAGGAAAAGAAGAGGTATGAATACAATGCCCATCCCTGCCAGCGTGATGTATCTTACCGTTACTAATCAAGAAGATCATCATTTTCAGCGAGTCGTTAGAGTTGAGTGGTTATTTGAATAGCAAGATAGGTAAGATTGAACAGATAAAACACGATAAAGCGCGGACACAAGCCCTCCCCCTTTCCTGCCGCTCCGTGGCCCGCGGCGCCCCATGGATGCACCTGAACCTCTTCCCTCTTGTCGGAAAATAAGAGGACTGAACCCGCCTCGAGAAGGACACCACCGCGCTTTGCCGCCAGGACCTGCATCAGATTACTGGGTCTATCAGATAGTCTGCTACCGCTACGATGACAGCATCGAAGGCTGAGGAGGGAATGTTCAAACCTTCACAGATCAGGATGCAGAAGCAATCTGGTTCGGTCTTATCAAAACCCTTGACGAGGAGACCGCCTTCTCCCTCGCTCGTTTGGCGAGGGAGAATCAGTTGGCCATCAACCCTTATGAGGAGGAGGGCAGGTCTCGGGACGTAGTTTTACGGTATCCCGGCACCAGTCCCTTGACCCCATCTTGGAGGACCCGTTCGTCAGCTTCGCACTGAGGTGTACGTACAAGGCAGGTCAATGTCACTCAGAGCCAATGCGGCAGGCGGAGGTGACGTTCCAGCTGGAGATTCCCTCCCATAGTCCTTTGACTTAGGCTTTTAAAGTACATTCTCCGTCAGGAGACTAACCCGGAGCCTCTGCGGTGCTTCAACTGCACTTATGTCGTCAGGTATACGGGTATATGCAGGTACTGTATATACCCATATGCCCATACGTGGCGTAAGGCCCTGGAAGGCTGGTGAAAACTGGGTGCCAGAAACCAAGCTCTGAAGAGGGACATCATGCTAAGTTCAAGGCCTGACCTGTCCGCCTGAGGAGATTACATCTATGGCTGCAAAATGGGCCTTTAGACACTTTGCTGCTCAGGGACCAAGCGGCACCAGCAAAGGTTGGTCGAAGCAAGAGCCCGACTCCCCCGCCCTGCACTCTACATGAGCACCATCACCACCACAACCACCACCACGGTGTGCGTGTGTGTGTGTGTGTGTGTGTGTGTGTGTGTGTGTGTACGCGCCCGCACGGACGGACATTGTCGCAAAAGATTACCAAATCTACATCTAGCCTGGCTCAGGGCCGGCCCATGTGCTGTACGCGGCGGCCCATGAGCAGCCAGGCATGACAACATTCCCCCCTCGCCAGAACAGTATCCTTGGGGCGCGTCAGTCTGTGTTCTTGTCTCGGACGAATGGCTGCGGGTCAGGGGAGGCTGCTCAGTGACGCCACATACCAAACAACGCACACCAACCCAACTATGAGCGAATACACACTTACCTTTTTGTTGTTGTAGATGTCTCGAGCGAAGTGCCAGTGGTAGGCGTCTAGGGAGTAGGAAAGCTCGAAGGACGTCACCCTCCTCGTCGTCCCCTTTGCCCTGCGTTAGGAGGCCGGTCACCTACAGAGAGTGGAAGAACAGACTCAGTGGCAGCCATGGTCAAACTGAACAAGGATACATTTCGATGCGACACTGAAAAAGGGAAAGGAAAAATGAACGAAAGTGAAACTCTGTCCTACCTGAAACATTTCAAGACAACAGAATATGACGATCAGAGAAACTGCTAAAAATATTGCTTCATTAAAGTTGCGTTAATTTTCAGCGGTCTTTGAACAATATAATATTCCTAAAAGTCATTTAACGTCGTGTGGTTTTAAACAATTTAGAAAAGTTAGAGTTGCTGAAATTTTGGGGGTATTCGAGTTTGAGGATACTTATGGCTACCAGTTTAGATAAAATGCAGCCACAGGCAAGCAACATTTCTCTGCCCAGCGACAAAGCCAGCGCAGAAAGAGCTAACACTGCAGGCGTCAGAACTAGAAAGCAGCAAGCGTATCTGAGAAACATTAGTAAATTTTGAGGCCCGATCTTTTTTTTTTTCCCAACACAAACAATTGGAAGTGGACGCCCAACCCCTCGTCGAGTGGCTTCTGGTGTTCGCGGCCGCCGAGTGGGAAGCGAGACAAGCGTGTACACGAGGCAAGCTTTCTGCTGACTCATAGCAGCACCATGTAATCCTTGACCACGGTTAACAGAGACGACGCTTTTTTTTTCCCCTTTACGGCAGGTGACTCGGCAAGGTTACAGTTTCTCCTCAAAAACATGACCACCTGGACGCCGCGAAAGAGGCAACTGCTACCCACAAACGTTCTAGACGAGGCAATAAATCAAAAAGCTTAACCCACCTGGGCCGACATTTATTATTGCAGTTTCTATATCTCAGTGGATAAGTGACGACATTCAGGTATACAGGCATGCGCATTAAATATTTCGGCCCGGTTCGTTTATTATACCTGGAAATTTGAATAAAGAACAATGACAGCCTTTCATGATACACTTTAATAGACCTGCACCCAACTAAGTTTACGATACCTGCTATAGATGCAATAATGCACTACGCTATTGATACTGTGAACGAAAACAAGAATGGTAATAGAGATAAAAATAAAAATAAAATTAACTGCGGCACATCAGATTGTAGGACACTAGGGCACACGCGGCAGGATATGGATTTGCTCTCAACCCGGTAGCAGCGGGGATCATGTTTCTTAATGGTCCCTCTAAGCGATAAAAATGAGAAAAATCATCACTCACGCAAACCATTTCATAATATATATCAAAGCATTTGTGATCAGTTTACGTATCATCTATTTTTAGGGGTTTCTATCATGGCACAAATTTGGCCCGTCGCTGCTACCGGGTCAAGGGTCAATCTACTAATTCTTACCTTGGCCGGCACACCGAGATCCACGAGGACCCACTCGCCGGCGGCCCTCCTGCCGGCACACCACGCCCGGCCATTGGGCTGGTGCAGGCGGGCGTACTTGACCTGGCAGCCCGCGTCCCACGTCGCCGGGTAGGACGACGAGGCGGAGATCTGCCAGTCCAGGACGTCGCCGGTAGTGAGGCCGAGCGGCGAGGAGCAGCCTGCCGCCAAGGGGAAGAGAAGGTCACACAAAGAAACGCAAAGGAAGAACAAACAGCAGCAGACCTGCTGGTCCTTACGAGGCTGTTTGTGACAAGCTACACTAACTATCTAATCAAAGGTGGAGGATGAAAGGACAGCACTCACGGGGGAGAGTCACGTGTAGGAAGGGGGTATGCAAGGATAGAGAAAAAGAGCATCCTGCCCGCCCAAGGGAAGAAAAGGTTAAGGGTGGCCGGCAGGCGTGGGAAGATATGTAGCACGAAGATGAAGAGTGGGAACTTGTGAAGGAGCAGCCTGCCGCCGAGGGGAAGGGAGGGATGATGGGGGCCGGCAAGCAGAGGAAGGACTGTTAATGGGAAAGAAATTTAAGTGTTTGAAAACGTTCTGGATTGTTTATGTTGTATTTGTAGGTATAGGAAGAAATGCAGAAAAGGAAGAAAGACTGTATTTTGAAAACTTGCTGGGTTGTCTATGTTATCTAGTGGACATTGCTTTATGACTTGTTAGAAATAGGAATGAGTGGTTTGCTTAAAACAATAGTGAATTAGTAGAGTTAGTATTGCAGTTAGTTAGTGAATTAGTAGAGTTAGTATTGCAGTTAGTTAGTGAATTAGTAGAGTTAGTATTGCAGTTAGTTAGTGAATTAGTAGAGTTAGTATTGCAGTTAGTTAGTGAATTAGTAGAGTTAGTATTGCAGTTAGTTAGTGAATTAGTAGAGTTAGTATTGCAGTTAGTTAGTGAATTAGTAGATTTAGTATTGCAGTTAGTTAGTGAATTAGTAGAGTTAGTATTGCAGTTAGTTAGTGAATTAGTACAGTTAGTATTGCAGTTAGTTAGTGAATTATTACAGTTAGTATTGCAGTTAGTTAGTGAATTAGTAGAGTTAGTATTGCAGTTAGTTAGTGAATTAGTACAGTTAGTATTGCAGTTAGTTAGTGAATTAGTAGAGTTAGTATTGCAGTTAGTTAGTGAATTAGTAGTGTAAGTATTGCAGTCAGTTAGTGAATTAGTACAGTTAGTATTGCAGTTAGTTAGTGAATTAGTACAGTTATAATTAGTATTGCCTCCACAGTTACCACCATAATCACAATGTTCCTGCCTTTGCTACTGTTTCCACTGCTGATTTTAATGTTACTTCTACAGCTACTACTACCACTACACACCAAAATTTTCATTATTATTTAACAATACAACAGAACGTAGTTGCATTTCACAACTCACAGCTTTGCTTCGTCATTAAGAAAACGCAGCAATTAACATACAACACAATTTCACCAACTTCCTCCCGATGGATCATCAAGCTTAATAAATTAACACCCCAACCCAAGGCTCTTGACACCCGCAAGCAACACCTCGTCAGGCAGATCTAACGCGGACCCAATCAACTCTCAACATCCTCAAAACAGTTCACAAAGCGGCAAGGGAGATAAATGAGTTAATATTACAATGGGCGCTTGCTCTCTTATCTCCCCTTTTCTGTCTACCTGTTTGTTTGCTTATGAATCTGTTTTCCGTCTTTCTATGTCTCTGTTGGTCCGTCTGTTATCTCATCTGAGTGTCGGAATGTTTTTTCGTCTGTCCGTTTGTTTGTTTTTCACGTGTTTGTGCACCTGACCGTTTGTTTGTTCGTTTGGCCGTTTTTTACTTCATCTACGTCTCTCTCTCTCTCTCTCTCTCTCTCTCTCTCTCTCTCTCTCTCTCTCTCTCTCTCTCTCTCTCTCTCTCTCTCTCTCTCTCTCTCTCTCTCTCTCTCTCTCTCTCTCTCTCTCTCTCTCTCTCTCTCATAAGAACATAAGAACGCAGGAGTCTGCAAGAGGCCGGTAGGCCTGTACGAGGCAGCTCCTTTGACCCTAAGCTCCCGTGTATCTAACCCCACCTAATATCGCTGTCCATGAATTTATCTAGTCTATTTTTGAATGTGACAATTGTATTGGCACTCACCACATGACTGCTAAGCCTATTCCACTCATCCACCACCCTGTTAGTAAACCAATTTTTGCCTATGTCCCTGTTGAATCTGAATTTATCCAGTTTAAACCCATTACTTCGTGTCCTACCCGGTTCTCTTACCAACAAAACCTTATGAATGTCTCCCTTATTAAAGCCCTTCATCCATTTATAAACCTCGATCATGTCTCCACGCACCCTTCGCCTTTCTAGAGAATGCAAGTTTAACTGTTTGAGTCTTTCCTCGTATGGCAAGTTTCTCAACCCCTGAATCATCTTAGTCATCCTCCTCTGCACCGATTCTAACATTTTGATATCCATTCTATAGTAGGGTGACCAAAACTGAACCGCATAGTCAAGATGAGGTCTAACTAATGCTAAATATAGTTTGAGGAAGACTTCGGGGCTTCTGTTGCTTACGCTCCTTGAAATAAATCCCAGTACCCTATTAGCTCGATTTCTAGCTTGAATGCATTGTGCCCTTAGACGGAGATCAGAGCTCACTAAGACCCCTAAATCCCTCTCGCACCCAGACCTACTTATGACCTAGTTCACCACACCACAGTCATCAACAAAGCAATAAACCTAGGGCTTCACCCTAACCTGGTCTCCTGGCTGGCTGATTTCCTGCACCAGCGTAAACAGGTGGTGAGATTTCAGGGAGTGGCCTCCCCTCCTCTACACCTTACTTGCGGGGTACCTCAGGGGTCCAAAATGGGCCCTTTGTGCTTCCTTATCCTAATTAATGACGCCCTGACCCACACACCCCACCGCTGGAAGTACGTGGACGACACCACAGTGGGAGTAACAGTTGACAACAGCAACCCAGATTATTCCCACCTCCAGGAAACACTACACAACCTACACACATGGACAACACAAAACATGGTCACCATCAACGACACCAAAACTACACTCCTACACATCAACACCTCCTCTGCCCCTGTTGCCCCCCCCTGTGGTGTCCATCAACGACACTCCCCTCCGGGTAGTTACATCAGCAAAACTACTTGGAGTCACCCTGGACAACAAACTCACATGGAAGGAGCACGTCTCCCAGCTCACCAGATCTGCCACCTATAAACTGTACCTGCTGAGGAGACTCAAAACGCTGGGGGCCCCTGAGTGTGCGCTGGCGAGCGTGTACTCCTCGTTCATCCTCCCCAAACTGACATACGCGTCCCCAGCGTGGTCTTCCTCCATCAACATCACGCAGCGCCGCCAGCGAACGCGTCCAGAAGCGAGCCTGCAAAATCATCCTGGGCCTCACTACACCAGCTATCAGGACGCCCTCGACTCCTCCATCTCACCAGCCTACAACACCGTCACGAGACCCTACTACACCGGTTCGCAACCAAGCTTCTCAACCAGCCCAGACACAGACACATCCTCCCACCCGCAGTGAACCGCCCTCAGCAATCAGTGCGACACCACAACATTATTGCCCCGATACGGGCACGGACTGACCGCTATAAGAACAGCGCAGTGCCCGTGATTTTCAAATATATCAACAATGCAAACTAAGAGCAGCACAATTTGTATGTTTTGTAAATATTTTTCATTAGGACTTATTGTTGTTGTTATTATGATTATTATTATTATTATTATGATTACTATTATTATTATCATTATTATTATCGTGATTATTATTATTATCTTTACTATGATTATTGCTATTATTGTTATTTCTATTTTCCTTTTTATTTTCGATCATACTACTTTGTTCATTTGTCTCATTCATTTCATTTCATCTTCCATTGATGTATATTTTCAGCTCTAGGGCTGCCTGGTACTTCATCAAATAAACCGTTTATTATTATTATTATTATTATTATGAGAGTGTCATTTAAGTAATAGTTATGTGAGGGGTTGTTCCTACCTACACTCAGAATACTGCACTTCCCTACATTGAACTCCATCTGCCATTTATCCGCCCAGTCATATAATCTGTTGAGTTCACCTTGGAGAATACTAGCGTCCTGATCCGACTCAATTACTCTACCGATCTTGGTATCATCTGCAAATTTACTAACATCACTACTAATTCCTGTGTCTAAGTCATTGATATAAATAATAAACAAAAGTGGACCTAATACCGAACCTTGTGGGACCCCACTCGTAACACATCCCCAGTCAGATCTTTTACCATTGGTTTGCACTCTTTGCTTCCTATTACTCAGCCACGCCTTGACCCAGTTCAAAACTTTACCCTCTACTCCGTGAGCCTGTAATTTAAGCAACAGTCGTTGGTGAGGAACTTTGTCAAACGCTTTACTAAAATCAAGATAGATTACATCATAATTTTCATCTCTGTCAACCGCCTCAAATACTTTATTGTAGAAGGACAAGAGATTGGTGAGGCATGACCTACCTTTTGTGAACCCATGCTGCGAGTCGTGAATTAAGCTATGTTTCTCTAAATGCTCCCGAATGTTCCTGGCTATTATGGACTCCAGCATCTTCCCTATAACCGATGTTAAGCTAATTGGGCGATAGTTTGAAGCAACTGACCTGTCCCCCTTTTTAAAAATCGGCGTCACATTAGCTACTTTCCATAGGCTCGGCACATAGCCAGTATTTACCGACATCTTAAAGATGTCGGTTAGTGGGTCACTGATTATATCACCTAGCTCCTTTAAACCCTCGGAAATATCCCGTCAGGACCTGGCGACTTGTTCTTCTTAAGCTTATCTATCTCATCCTGAACTACTTGCCTGGTAATGATTATATCCCTCAATTTATCGCCATCCCCGCCCTCGTACACCTGAACTCTTTCCGGTATAGTCGTTCGATCCTCCTGTGTGAATACTGAAAGGAAGTAGTCGTTCAACAATGTGCTCATATTTTCGTAATTTTCTACTAGCTCCCCTGTGTTTGATTTCAGCGGTCCAATTTTCTCCCGTGTTTTTGTTCTATGCATCTGAAAGAGGCCCTTAGGACTACTTTTCGCCTCATTTGCTACTTTGATCTCATAGTTCTTTTTTGCTATCCTGGTGTTTTTCTTAACTAATCTAGATAGTTCGACGTAATGGCCCCTGAGATGTGTTTCCCCATTCTTTATTTTCTGATAAATTCCCTTCTTTAACCCAATCTCGTGTTTTAGTCCACGAGTCATCCACTTAGGATCATTGTTTTCTTTTCTGAGTGTTCGCTGTGGTATATGCTGTTCTTGCCCCTCTACTATTACTCTAACTAAATTATTGTAAGGCATTTCTACCTGGTTCTCCTGGCTCTCCAATCCGCAGTTCTGGCCCTCATGAATCCCTAACTTATCCCAGTTTACCCCTTCAAGATGTCTTCGAAGCCCCTCGTAGTTTGCTCTTCTAAAATCTGGCACTAACACTGGGTTTGGTTCGCGGGTTACCGCCCAGTCTAAGCTAAAACGAACCGTTCTGTGATCACTATTTCCTAACTCTCCGCCCACCTCCAACTCACGTAGCAAGTTCCCATTATTGGTTAGGACTAAGTCTAATATGTTATCTCCTCTGGTAGGCTCAGTAACTACCTGCTTAAGGAAATTATCTTGTATAACTTCAAGAAAGTCATCGGCTTCCAGGTCACCCACTAGATTTTCCCAGTCTATATTCCTATAATTAAAGTCCCCCATTACGCAGACATTTCTACTCATACTCGCCCTGCCAATCTCCTGTAGTAATATACTCGTGTCCTGCCTGTTAAGGTTGGGTGGCCTGTATATAACTCCTAAAGTTAGTTTTCTTTCCTTTGTATACGTCCAGCCAAACTGATTCTGATTCCATGTTAGTTTTGACTGAGTTGTTAACTAAACATTTAAGTGAGTCTTTAACATATAGCACAACTCCACCTCCTTTCTGCCCTTCTGTCTTTGTGAAACATCTGATAACCCGTTATTTCAAATTCTGATCTAAAATTTCTATTAGCAGTGTCTATCCATGTCTCAGTGATCGCTATTATGTCAAAATTTTCTGAACAAGCTTCACCCATTAGTAAGTCTATCTTGTTTCTGAGGCTCCTGCTGTTAGTATAGAAGATTCTTAGCCCGTCCTCTGTTACTACTCTAGAATTACTTCTAAGCTGCCTGGTTATATTATGAGCTAGATGTCCCCTCCCATTACTCCTCCCATTGCTCCCATTACTCCTCCCCCCCTCGCCTATACTAAAAAATCCCTCAGAGTACCAAGTGCTCGCTCAAGGGAGTCTGAGAGAGCCTCAACACCCTTGAACGTCAAGTGTATCCCGTCACGGGCGTAGAGGGCGTCGTTGCCAAAGAAGAGGTCCCAATTGTCGACGAACAGCCACCCATTGCGCTCGCAGTGCTCAGCAAGTCTGCTGTTCACTGCTATCGCCCTGGACAGCCATCCATCGCCAACGCCCCTCCTTGGCAGGACGCCACACACTACTGGCGACCCACCAGCGTCACGTATCCTGCCTAACAATTCTCTCTCTCTCTCTCTCTCTCTCTCTCTCTCTCTCTCTCTCTCTCTCTCTCTCTCTCTCTCTCTCTCTCTCTCTATCGATTATGGAGTAAATTATTTGTTTGACTGGTACATAACGAAATTTACTGACCTGTATAATAAGCACTTCCCGTTGGAGACATTAACAATTAAAGAAAAGCATATAGGCAAACCTTATATCACTTCTGCCATTAAGAATTCAATTAAACATCGTAACAAACTTCAAAAACTGTATGCCAAGTGGCCCCTTACTTATGAAAACGCCTTTAAATCCTATAGAAATAAATTAACAACGACCATAAGAACTGCCAAAGCAAATTACTATAAAAACAAATTGTCAAATGAAGCAGGGGACTCCAACAAGACCTGGTCTACTATAAATAGTCTACTCGGTAAAAACAAGCGAAACTTCCTTCATCTTTTTATTCAATGGTGATACCGTAACAGATTCTTTTAATATAGCGAACGCTTTCAATAACTATTTCAGTAATATTGGCAACACGTTAGCCACGAACATCCCAGAGACCCAAACACCTTTTACCACTTATCTCCCCGAATCGGTTCCATTTCTTTCTACTTACGACCCACTACACTACCAGAAGTTAAGTCTGTCATTCTTAATATAAAGTCTCTTCCCAGGACATGATGACATTAGTATTAAAATAATTAAGGAATGTTGTGACCTAATTTCTCCCTTTTTAGTTTATATAATTAATACATCTTTTAAAGAAGGCTCTTTTCCAAGTCACCTGCAGATGGCACGTGTTGTTCCAATCTTTAAGAAGGGAGACTCTTCATTACCACTTAATTACAGACCTATTTCCATCTTACCCAGCTTTAGCAAAATTTTTGAAAAAATGATGTCAGTAAGACTAATGAATTACCTGTCCAAGCACTCACTCCTCACCTCCGTTCAGTATGGCTTCCGTCCTAAGTATTCTACTGAATTAGCACTTCACCATCTATGTCAAAATATTTACAATGCTTTGGATGCAAAAACGTTCCAGATAACTGTGTTCTGTGATCTCACTAAAGCTTTTGACACCATTTCTCATAACATTCTACTAGATAAATTGTTTGTTTATGGAATTCGTGGCAATGCGCATAATTGGTTCAAAAGTTACTTAGCACACAGGAAACAATGTACATCGTTTAACAATGTGTCATCGCCATATACAGATTCCGCATGTGGTGTGCCCCAGGGATCAATTCTTGGCCCGATTCTTTTCTTAATATATATCAATGACATAATTCATAGCAGCAATAAATTAAAATTCCTTTTATTTGCCGACGATACCACAATTTTCATTCAAGGACATGATCTTGAAGATATAACAGACACTTTAAATACTGAGCTTATCAATGTATCAAATTGGATCATGAGTAATAAATTAACATTAAATATTAACAAAACTAAGTTCATGATTTCTAGTCCACTCACGGCTCAGCCAGTTCATACATCAATAAAAATAAATAATTTTGCATTAAATGTAGTTACTGATTTTAAATTTTTAGGTATAACTATCGATAATAAATTAAAATGGAAACAACACATTGACATGGTAAAATCAAAGGTAGCCCTGCTAACGGGCGTAATATACAGACTAAGAGATTGTTTGAACCAAAACTCTTTACGGCAAATTTATTTATCTCTAATATATCCGCACCTTCTATACTGTTGTGCCATATGGGGAGGCGCCTATAACACCTTCATCGACAGCCTAATTATTTCACAAAAAAAACTCTTACGTGTTATGTTCTTTAAAGATCGGTATGCTCATAGAAACTGTATTTTTAGAGATTTTAGGTTGTTAAAGCTTCCCGATATTATATACCTTCAAACTAACTTATTTGTACACAAAGCTCTTCACTCTTTCCCTGTATACCCTGGCTTTACTGTGATGCCCCACTCTGTGACCCGTAGAACTCATCAATTGCGTCTACCGTTATGCAGGACCACACACGCCCAGCAGAGTGTTCTGTCACGGGGATCAAAAAACTGGAATAACTTGCCTCAGTCCCTTCTAAATAATGATAATTTAGTCTCATTTAAAAGAAATTTATTTTCATTGTTACATGGTAATTATACTTAATATTTTTCAGTGAAATATATGCCTTAATTACCTCACATTAAGGCATGTTAAAGAGTGCTTGCTATGCTTTCACCCTATCCTTCTCCTTCCCCCTTTCCCTCCCTTCTCTACTGCTACTACTACTGCTACTACTACTACTACTATTAGAATATGTAATAGTAATGTTCAGGATCAGTATCGCTATTATAATTTTATTATCACTATTATTATTATTATTATTATTATTATTATTATTATTATTATTATTATTATTATTATTATTATTATTATTATGCGTTACTACTGTCACTATTATCATGTATATTATTATTATCATGTCTATCAGTATTATGTCTATCATTATTATCATGTCTCATTATTATCATGTCTGTCATTATTATTATTTTTTTTTATTGTTATTATCATTATTATTAGTAATATTGTTATGAAACTATTATTACTGTTAGTAGTATTTTTGTTGCTATTGTTATTGTTATTATTATTATTAGTATTATCACTTTGTTCTATTAATCAGGAACAAAAGCCTATTTTCATTAATTTTGTATTGGGGTGCACATGTATAGAGTATGCATTCTGAGTTAGCCATACTTAATTTTTTGCAATCTTTAATATATTTTTGAGAGACCTTGTCGCACCTGTTATGCTCACTTATATATAAATATATATAACATGTAGTCCATAAGAGAGCTACGGCTCAATGGACTAGTGGCTTTTAAAGACAATGTGTAAAATAATCTATGTAACTACCTTGAGGCCAATAAATCAATCAATCAATCAATCAATCAATCAATCTCTCTCTCTCTCTCTCTCTCTCTCTCTCTCTCTCTCTCTCTCTCTCTCTCTCTCTCTCTCTCTCTCTCTCTCTCTCTCTCTCTCTCTCTCTCTCTCTCTCTCTCTCTCTCTCTCTCTCTCTCTCTCTCTCTCTCTCAAGTCACAATATTGTATCTCGCACGCTTATCTCCTTCGTTAATTTTGTACAAACACATTCCGCAGTTTTCGTTTTAGCCGCAGGACACTTCTGCACAAATTTGAACATCTTCCCATTGGCAGGCCACTCTTGCCGCTGTCGAGCTTTTTATTCAGCACAAGTCCACACACGGCCCAGCTTAGTACACATAAACCAACATAAAGAGGTTTAGAGTGACGTTAATATTCATATACTGACTGAGTCTGAAAGTTGTTTGTCCGTCTTTTTTTATTTTTTTACTTAAGAACTTTTGGCACTTTAACGCAGCCATACTGAAGCATATTTTAAGACCTTGCCAATTGGATGTGGACGCGATTAATTTTAGTTAGGCTTATTTAAAATAAACATGCATGTAAGCTTGCAATATATTACGTTAGTCATGTTTGACTTTCTTTTATACAGATGGATGTAAGCAGTGCTTGGAGTAAATATATCAGTGATGGATACACAGTGGCTTCCAACAGCTGAAACAGGTTAGTTATGTCTTGAGAATAAAATATTTCTAAAGGTATTTTCAATGCAAAATGCAATACTGTAAAATATATCAAATGCTCTGTTTTCAAAATCGACACAGAAGAAAACGCAGCTTGTGAAATTAATACGATGGTGTCTTTTACGGATGAGCTGATTCGTTTCAAAATGTAGGAAAACACAAATATAAACTTTCAGAAAAAAAACATCATGATGAACTTACACACACACACACACACACACACACACACACACACACACACACACACACACACACACACACACACCTATTTATGAGATTCAGAAGATAAGGTTAGTTTTATGGTTTCCGCACCAGCAAGGGGAGGGAGGTGGTTTTCCTTAAGCGCGCAACTTTGGGCAGAGCTCCGTTTTATCCCAACAGCAATGAAAACTGCACGCATCTCTCCAAGACCACTGATGACGGCTTTTAGTCTGTAATGTCTATCACACATTTTTATCGACCATTCCTTCTGTGAAGTTATATAACTTTTCGCCTTGACACGAATCCAAGTATCTTTTAATATTTGTCTTTACAGCAGCATTAATTTTCCGGTTTCTGAACACGACACCGCAGATAAGTCTAAGAGTGTGCGTGCGTTAAACGCCTCCTCAAAAGACATAATAATTCCTCCCGCCTGTGTGTGCGTGGGTAGAATTAGCAACACCAAAGGCGACGGGGGAAAAAAATTACGAGTCTGCAAGTACTGCGATGTTTACTTCAGCCACAACATCGACCACCTGCAAAATTTCATCACTATTTGTTTGCCACATTAGTTTGCGCTTTTGCATCCTGCGCCACGCTTCTTCACCGAGGCGTTAAATGGTCGTGCAAAGTAACATCCAGGATCGAAACTCACTCCATGTTTACTTAATACCGACGGGCTTTTATTGACTGCATAATACAACAACCTATAGGGGCTTAATAAGCAAACGCTATATTTTTTTTGTTTGTTTAGGACAGTAAAGGCTTGCGTGCACCACAACCGATGTCTGCTGGGATGCTGAACGAGACACAAGAGGCGATAATGAGAGTATTAGCCGAAAGGAAAATGAGAGGAAGAAGGAGTTATGACCCTTTACCACGGGTACCTACTGAAGGTGGAGTGGAAGCCCTGAGGGACGCCGAGCTCCTTCAAGAGGGTGGAACGTAACTCACTGTGATGCATTGCAACAATTTACAAAGGTTATAAGAAACCCTTCCTAGGCTGCCCTAACCAGATAGCACGGTGGTCGGGTTGTAAATACTCCTCGTTAATCACCATAAGACATGGGGCGGTACTATAGCACCTCGACACACTCCGCATCCCAAACTCCACCACCACCACCACCACTACCACAAACACCTCCGCCAACACCACTCTATCACCCCTACCACACAGACCACCATTTCGACACCATCCCCACTACCATCCCTGCTACACCGTCCGGCACTACCACAACACCTCCACCACCATCACTGCTACACCGTCCCTACCACAACACCTCCACCACCATCACTGCTACGCCGTCCCTACTACAACACCTCCACCACCATCACTGCTACACCGTCCCTACCACAACACCTCCACCACCATCACTGCTACGCCGTCCCTACCACAACACCTCCACCACCATCACTGCTACACCGTCCCTACCGCAACACCTCCACCACCATCACTACTACACCAACCCTGACCACAAACATCGACACCATCATCACTACACCAACCCCTCCCACAAGCACCTCAGCCAGCACCCCTACACCAACCCCTACCACAAACACAACCATCTCAACTCATTAACCTGGGACACAAGGCAAGAGTGACATCTAAGTTATCACAGACGTTCCCTTAGGAGTTCCAAGATATCCATTTATCGACCGGTCAGAATGTGAGGACGGACAGCTGGGTGGACTGAGCACCAATTGCCCGGGCCGGGATTCGAAACCAGGCCCGAGGATTAGTAGTTACGCGTGCTAACCACTTCACAACGGTGAAGTATGGCTTTTCACTGTAGGTTACTAATAAATGGTAAACGGTGGAAGGCGTCCGAATAAGCTGTACGGCAGAGCTGCAACCAATCACCAGAGTCCAAATGACCCAGTTTCCATTCCGCAACACCTGCCTTCAGTGCTGCCATGAATCATGAATCATGAATCCCTGCTTATAAGATGAAAGTGTGACAGAGCAGTAGCCATTGCTTGCTGTTGCGACTCGTTCACATTGTTCACTAACCATGGATCCGTTAAGCCGAGGGGTCCTGCTCTCAGCTTGCCATGCTTAATTTACTTTACTGATAAAATTCAAGGTAACTGAAAGCAATATTCGCACAATGCAGTGAGGTTAGCCATCTTGGATATACTTTCGTCGACATCCTCCCGCAATGAATCGCAGCAGGGGACATATTTACCATTCCAGTGAGTGTTGCTGAGGGGTCTGTTGTGGGGTTCGTAGAAAAGAGAAATCTGGTCATTATAGTCGTATCAGAAACTGAGCTTTTTTGTCGAGTCCAGTTGTGTGATGTGATTGAGTGGACGCAGATATTATTGTTCCATAACTCAGGTGCGGCAGCCGGCCTTGTGGGGGAGCATCAGTAAACGGGACATACATTTTCAGTTGGGGTTCTTGCCGGGTTTCGGAGCCACTCTACCTTTCTTACCACCCATACCACTCTCCCTCCCCGCCCTCCTCTTGAGCACCCTTGCGGCTAGTTTTTGTTGTCGCTTCCCAAATATTTACATGACGTTCTTAATAGATTTATGCTCAAGCTACTTACTTGTTTGCTTGATTAGTCGGGAACACTGTACTAACGTAATATGAGCCTCACGCCTGACGACGGGTTGCCACTTCACCAGGAGATTTTTAATGCGATTTCATGCTTAATTAGGTAAGAGTCCTCAATTTCGTCATGAGCAACAAGTTAAATCAAGACAATTAGCGATGAGTGTTACAGGGAAACTAAAACAGGTACTCAAATTTGCCCTCCACGTAACCCTAAATTACCACGCTTCGACGCACTTCACACCAGTCAACACCAGTCCTAGCATTCTTCAATTACAGTATAGTAGTAGTGAGTAGCGGGCAGTGAGTAGCAGGCCTTTTTTCACATTTGTTTACTTTTTTTATACCCTTCAACTGACTCCTCTGTTGTAAAAAAAAAAAGATAACAAACTGAATTCATTGTTGCTGTGGAGGATCATCATCTACTTACCGTCATCATAGACTAAGCTTTTAATCTTCAGCGCCAAAGTATCGCGCAAATCAACACCAGTCCTTGCACTCCTCGTTTAAGATTGAAAAGACAAACTATTCCTTATATTACCTTTGACGATTCTTGTTTTTCTGGCTTCCTCATCTACTGTACTTCTAGTCTTTAGCTCCGGAATATCGCGCACTCAACACCGGTCCTTTCACTACTCATACTCAAGATACAAAACAAACAAACTATTATTTACGTTACCCTGGACGATACTTGTTTTTCCTAGCATCATTATCTATTGTATTTTCTTTTCAATATAAGGGGAACACGAGCAGCCTGACAAAAAGCACCTCAACGCTCCTCTAATAGCCAAAGTATCCCTAAGTTTGTGCCATTATACCGGCAAATCCTCCTTCGTCCTTGGGGAAACCTGTTCAGCAATTTACGACATTTCCCTAAGTATACCACCACCACCACCACCAAACACCTACTATCCTCATCACGACTAGTCTCCACCACATAGATGTGGCTGTGTGTGTGTGTGTGTGTGTGTGTGTGTGTGTGTGTGTGTGTGTGTGTGTGTGTGTGTGTGTGTGTGTGTGTGGGCGCCCTGAGATGGTCGTTTTGCCACCTACCGATAATCCCTATTCCCACTTGCACTGCGGTCTCCTTACTTTTCTTCGTTACTGTGGTTCCCTTCTTCCTCTTTGTTACTCTCTCTCTCTCTCTCTCTCTCTCTCTCTCTCTCTCTCTCTCTCTCTCTCTCTCTCTCTCTCTCTCTCTCTCTCTCTCTCTCTCTCTCTCTCACTAGACAATTTGAATTTTCCTTTATTTTGTTAATTATTATTAAACAACATGATGCAGCGTGTTGCTGCAACCCTGTTACCCGCCATCCGACGCGTGAACTGCACTACTTAGCCGACTAGGCAAGATTACAGCAGAAAGAATTTGCTGGAGGCCAGTCGGTCTTCATGGACATAGCACCTCCTTTTATCACCTAACACCGATTTCCTCAATATCCAGATATTTTCTTATATCACATCGAAACAACGATGGGAAACTCTGCATCTCGACAGAAATTCAACGTGTGGGTAACCCTGGAGCGAAGCTCCTCCCTGGTGGACTCCATCAAGCTCTCGTGCAAGGACTCCACCTGCTGCCTGAAGAGGAGGCGTACGGTCACCTCCGTCAAGCTCCCCGTGGAAGGCTGGTCTTGCGTCGCAGGGATTCAAGGCTGCCACGCCGAGGGTGAGCTGCGTGTGCCCTTGGCGAAGCTGCGCAAGAAAGACGGCAACGCGGCCGTCAGGGTGCAATGTGCCTCGCTTAGGAAGCCAGTCTTCACCTCTTCCATGCCGCTGGCCTGGCTGCTGGACAACATCAGCGGCCTTCACTTATCTCTCTTCTGTGACGACGGGTCCGCCTTCACCAGCCTCCGGTGCAACGGGAGGCGGTGTGGCGAGCCCGTCCGGGCGGTGAGCCCTGCACCGCGTGCGGCCACTGACGGAGTGGCCAGGACCGATGAGGCTGATGCATGGGCAGCCTTTGAAGTGACGACCCATGATGACTGGTCCGTGGAGGCTGATGTTTCATGGGCAGCCCCAGACTTGGTGACCTCCGCTGCTATGGTCGAGGCTGATGATTCATGGGCAGCCTTTGAAGTGACGACCCATGATGACTGGTCCGTGGATGCTGATGTTTCATGGGCAGCCCCAGACTTGGTGACCTCCGCTGCTATGGTCGAGGCTGATGATGTATGGGCAGCCTTTGAAGTGACGACCCATGATGACTGGTCCGTGGAGGCTGATGTTTCATGGGCAGCCCCAGACTTGGTGACCTCCGCTGCTATGGTCGAGGCTGATGATTCATGGGCAGTCTTTGAAGTAATGACCCGTGATGACTGGTCCGTGGAGGCTGATGATTCATGGGCAGCCCCAGACTTGGTGACCTCCGCTGCTATGGTCGAGGCTGATGATTCATGGGCAGCCTTTGAAGCAATGACCCGTGATGACTGGTCCGTGGAGGCTGATGTTTCAAGGGCAGCCCCAGACTTGGTGACCTCCGCTGCTATGGTCGAGGCTGATGATTCATGGGCAGCCTTTGAAGCAATGACCCGTGATGACTGGTCCGTGGAGGCTGATGATCCATGGGCATCCGCCGAATTGGTGACCGCCATCACCGATGAGGCTGATGTTCCACTGGCACTCTTTGAAGTGACGACCCGTGATGACTCGTCTGATGAGGGTGATGATCCATGGGCACTCTTTGAAGCAATGACCCGTGATGATGAGGCTGATGTTCCATGGGCATCCGCCGAATTGGTGACCGCCATCACCGATGAGGCTGATGTTCCATGGGCACTCTTTGAAGTGACGTACCGTGATGAATCGTCTGATGAAGGTGATGATCCATGGGCACTCTTTGAAGCAATGACCCGTGATGATGAGACTGATGTTCCATGGGCACTCTTGGAAGTGACGTACCGTGATGAATCGTCTGATGAAGGTGATGATCCATGGGCACTCTTTGAAGCAATGACCCGTGATGATGAGACTGATGTTCCATGGGCACTCTTTGAAGTGACGTACCGTGATGAATCATCTGATGAGGCTGATGATCCATGGGCATCCGCCGAATCGGTGACCGCCATCACCGATGAGGCTGATGATCCATGGGATGCCCTCGAATTGATAACCAGTGATGACTGGTCTGATGAAGATGATGATCCATGGGATGCCCTCGAATTGATAACCAGTGATGACTGGTCTGATGAAGGTGATGATCCATGGGATGCCCTCGAATTGATAACCAGTAATGACTGGTCTGATGAGGATGAGGATCCATGGGATGCCCTCGAATTGATAACCAGTAATGACTGGTCTGATGAGGATGATGATCCATGGGATGCCCTCGAATTGATAACCAGTAATGACTGGTCTGATGAGGATGAGGATCCATGGGATGCCCTCGAATTGATAACCAGTAATGACTGGTCTGATGAGGATGAGGATCCATGGGATGCCCTCGAATTGATAACCAGTAATGACTGGTCTGATGAGGATGAGGATCCATGGGATGCCCTCGAATTGATAACCAGTAATGACTGGTCTGATGAGGATGAGGATCCATGGGATGCCCTCGAATTGATAACCAGTAATGACTGGTCTGATGAGGATGATGATCCATGGGATGCCCTCGAATTGATAACCAGTGATGACTGGTCTGATGAGGATGAGGATCCATGGGAAGCCCTCGAATTGATAACCAGTGATGACTGGTCTGATTAGGCTGATGATTCATGGGAAGCCTTTGCCATGGCGACCCGTGATGACTGGTCCGTGGAGGCTAATGATCCATGCCCATCCGCCGAATTGGTGGCCGCCATCACCGAGGAGGCTGATGATGCATGGGCAGCCTTCGAGATGATGACCAGTGATGACTGGTCCGTAGAGACTGATGCCTTCCTGGACGTCACGGCCATCTGTGCTGTCGTTGTGTAAATTGTCATGCCTCACTAAGCAGCCTGGTAACACACTCACCAGTGACCCCCGGCGCAGGCGCGAGCCACATCGTGAGCCACACTCCCGGGGAGCGAGACACCCTTCAGTGACCGTCGCTCTTATTACACCTTCAGGGGAGGAGCTCCAGGTGTATTTCTTATCTTATCAATGAAAACCTTTACAATGAAACTATTATCCAATTAATGAATTTACCTAACCTATTAATAACAGCGTGCCTATCACAGTGAAATTCACCACATGCACGACTGCCAAGCCTCTTCCATTCGACTACCATTCTATTAGCAAACCAATTCCTGCCTGCATGTTTAACAAATCTATATTGATCTAACGACCCATGGCTAAGAGTGCATGCCCTTTTACGAGCAGACCCTCATCAAAGGCCGTCAGCCATCTATAAACTTTAATGAAGTCTACTCGCAACGTCCGCCTTTCCAGGAAATGCAAATTTAGACGTTAAGGGCAACCCTTTTTACGGCACGCGTTCCTTTACTCACCAGTTACGGTCATATTGTACATTACACCTTTTTAAATATATTGGAAAACAGTACAAGAATACTACTACTACTACTACTACTACTACTACTGCTGCTGCTACTACCTTTATTTATATATTTTTTTACATCTTGGCCTATGGTGCCGGTAGGCTTTCTCTGGGGGCCTGGTAGTCGGCTCGAGCCCACCGCGGCGCAGGCAAGTGTTTATAGTGACGCCATCTATTCGTGGCTCATGCTGCCTCCCGAGCTCATTCTTGATTTCCCTTTGACAGTTCCTCAAGACTCTAAGACCATAGCCACGGAAAAACTCAGCACAACGCCATACTCCAAGTTCCAACTACGTGTTTCCAGACCTTATTCCTATGATATCAACTTTCCACGAACCACTTTACTTGATGATGAACACCTCTAAAAATTATCCATATATCTCATATTTACTGTAATAATGATCCAACAATCTGATGTCCACTGTTAGTAATAATTTGACGCAAATGTACAAAGCAAAAAAAGTAATTGGGTGTAAATTACTATATGTGGAATTCAAAGAAGGTGAAAAACTATAAAACCTGCCGTTGAGTAGTAAATGAGAACTTTGTATTTAGCGGTGAAAGACTGAGTACAATATGGAGAGGCATAGGCTAATACTAGTTGAAATACTACTACTATATACGATGATGATGATAATAGTAGTAATAATGATAATAATAGAGCAAGTAGGTATTGGATGTCTTCTGGTCTCATTAGTAACAATCCAGGGGTGTAGTAGGCAGAAAGGCAACTAAAATAAAGAAATCGCAATGGACGGACACGGGATAAAGGGAACAGATATGGAGGGAAGAGTACCTACGCGACACACTGGGAAATAACTAATGTATAAAGAACCCAAGGCATGTTATCCACGCATTGTGCATGAAATAAAACTTGAACAAGGTTATTTTTTCTTACTTATCAAGATTTATTTGCGAATAGTTGCCATTCAAAAGAATTAAGAATATTTTATCTATTCCTTTATAGTTTAGCAACAGCCCTGTCACCCGCCCACACCACAAGCAGTAGCGGCAACATGACCACCACCAACAACTATCACACAAAATACTTCCACCATCACTATCATCACTACCTCCATAAACCGTAAAATTCCAATACCAATGACAATATTAATCTTACCACCATCAACACCACCATTAATATCAACAGGAATACCATTACCAATATTAGTACCAACAACAATACCATTACCAGCACTAGTACCAACAACAACAACAACAACAACAACAACAACAACAACAACCATTAATACAACCACCACCCGCATCCCCAGCGCCGCCCGAGTCAGGTGTTAGTGGAGGCCGTGCGGCGAGACAGCAGGCAGCAGCGGGCGGGCCAGGCAGCCGCACCTCACCTGGCGGACTCGGGTTCTCCAAGGGCGCCTCCGTTGATATGATGGGCGGAAGGAAATCGTCGGCGTCGTCAGGCAGGAGCGGAGAGTCGCCCTGGACGCTGCTGGTATTGTAACTATACTCCTCCTGCCCCAAGACTTCCACGGCCGGCACCTCCTCTGGCGTGACGGGCGGAGACTCACCTTGGCTCTACGCGGGGGGCTCGGCGGCGGCGGCCTGTGGTGGCGGCAGCAGCAGCAAGAGAAGCAGCAGGAGCAGCCAGTACCCCTTGGACGCCACGCCCTGCACCACGGCAAGGGCTCGCCACCATCTTGGCTCCTGCAACGGAAAGAATTATCTGTTAGATGCTTATAAGTATTTATTTATTAGTGGTCTCCCAAAGTACCAAGTAGGTCTATAGAGATAAAATACCGGGAAAACAGAGAAGAATGCTTAGGGGGGGGGGGGGACTAAAACCACCCATGTGCGTTTAAGTTAATATTACAACACAAAAGGTAACTCATCATTTTTACTGGGGAAAAGTTTACATATTATTATGCAGTTCGTGAACAAACTGCTCCGGTGTGCGGCCGACTTCAAAGAAACTCATCATTTCAGCGTTATTTGTAGGGCGAGCCAACCTCACCTCCCAACCGTGAAATTCCACCAAGCAGTAATTAACGGGGTCTCACCAGCACTTACGAAAACTTCATCATATTTAACCAATGAAGTTTCCAGTGCTGAGTCATGTAAGTTTATTCCATTCAAATTCCACTCTTTAGTTTTATAAATTCGTCCTTCCTTCCTTCAGACCCTTTTCCCCTCTCACTAACAGGTTACACATGGTTCGCACTTAACTCTGACTCTTTTCTAAGTCTAACAATACATCTGCCATCGCCTTAGAGGTTCCAGCCCCTTGATCATTCGACGAGTAAGGAGGCAGGAGGCGTCCGTGGGTGATTCCTCCACTTATCTCGCCTATAATCCGCGGCACACCGAGAAGTCTGACATTAAGCCACAACCTTACTGTCAGCTTAACCTTATCTACCTACCGAGGTCGACTTCCCTCAATGAAAGGTTGATTTTATTAAGCAGATCCCCGGGAGTTGCAACCTCCCGACTTAATCCATACCTCTTCACCGGTAAGAAAAAATATAAATAATCCTTAGAATTCCTTACTGACCGCCGAATCCAGTCAACACTTCCCGTCGAATTCTTTACGTCTGGCGCCTACTAAAGGAAGGCTTCAAAAAGTTGGCGTTATTTTATTTGGCGTTTGGGATGAGGTGACCACACATTTCTCAAGCTTTCAGCGGGGAGAGGAAAGGGCGGCGAGGTGTGACGGTGATGGTTACATAATTCTATACTTTCCTGAACTTTCCCCGCAATCAAGGAATAAGGGAAAGCCAAACGATTTACGGTGAAAACATTTCTCGCAGTAATGTATTTATCGCATACCTTGGAGAAGGCTGTGTGTGAAGAAGCGTCCAAGAGTTACGGGCAGTGAGTAGTTTCTCCATAAATACTTAATTTGAAACGCCTGGTCAACCGGGGGAGAGAGAGAGAGAGAGAGAGAGAGAGTGTGTGTGTGTGTGTGTGTGTGTGTGTGTGTGTGTGTGTGTGTGTGTGTGTGTGTGTGTGTGTGTGTGTGTGTGTGTGTGTGTGTGTGTGTGTGTGCGTGCATGTGTGCGCGCGCGTTAGAGCGTGTATGTGTGATTATCTGCATGACAACACCATTGCAGCCACCAAGAGAAATTTCCTCCATACAGGAGCCGAAAACACAAGACTGTCTCGGGAAAGGCCAGGCAGAGCAAAGGCTTGAAAACTCCAACTTCGAGCAAAAAGTAATGAAGTGATGAACGAGGGAAAATTAACCAAATGTGACAAAAATAAACCGTCATTGCACAAAAAAGGTCACATCTGTACATCCCCCAATAATCTTGCCCCCCCGTGGCGCCTCCTGCCGTCACGCACACGCAGAAGCCCTTCTCGACGACGATCGTAAATAAGACACCTGCCTGTAATTTCAGAAAGATCAGCCGCATTTCTTTTCTTTTTTGGCGAGGCAAACACTATCATGTATTCAGATAAAAAGTGTGTTTCCGGATAACTTTGAGGGTACAGTGTGTGTGTGTGTGTGTTCTTTCATGTCTTTGTCTCTAGTTGTGTGTATATGTCCGTTGCTCGTCTGTCTGTATGCCCAGATGCCTACCAGTCTGTCACTGACAACTTTCACCAATGAATAATACTTGAATACTGAGTTCCACGGATTTATCTTTGACAGACCTTTTTTCCAGCACACATTATCCTAGCACACCTGTCCTTATGAAAAAAAAATGGGAAAGGTTTACATAACACTCCTTTCAGTCCCTTTGCCCTTCTCACCATCGCGATGGGATGGATGGAGCGGGGTGTGGGGGGGGGGGGCGGGGGCTGGGCGGGCGAGGTGGGAGCCTGGCGGGGCGCGGCGGGCAGGTAGGGCCCCCCACAGAGTTGTTCATCGGTGGCGTCGCGGGGAAGCTACTTTGCTGATCCGCTTTTATTTATGAAGAGTGAGGAGAGAGTCGCCGCCTTTCTCTCTAAGCCGACCGGCCGCGCTGAGTGGCTGTGTCGAAACAATCCTCAACGTCTTCATTATCAGATGTGATGAGGAAAGCACACACACACACACACACACACACACACACACACACACACACACACACAGAAAGGAAGTTTTATTGTGTGTGTGAGTGTGTTTGTGTGCGTGGTGCGTACTAATTAACTTTCTACGTAAATCTGTGACGGAGAAGCAGCTCAATTTTCCTTTACGTGCTGAGCAAACAACAAATTAAGTTTTACAGTTTCTATCAAGACTCTTTTTTTATATTTCTGATTAACGTATTTTTTTTTTTCTAGGAGTGCGAAAAATGGGGGAATGATAACTGGAAAATAATCATAACCCTTAATACTTTCTTACACGTTTTCACTGTCACCGCCTCCGGCACTTGGCGCACGCAGCACGGACGTCCTTAAGTTTCTTTACGGAGTTGGACGGCACATCGCACAGACTGGCGAGCAAACACGAGATGAGGTTGCCTGGCCGTGTCCGCCCCACCCGTGTCATCTGGGGCGGTATTCTCAGACGCTTCTACCTCTCACATCAACTATTTTCAAAGGTCAAAATGGAGATTAATCGGGCTTTCATGCGGGTTTTTTCACATTCTTGGTACAGAAGAAGAGTTAAACAACCACCAGGGCCATTAAACTACCCCTGAAAATGCCCGAAACGCCTGCGAAAGCCTTGTAAAATATATGTAATTGGGCACCGAAAGCTTTGAGAATCGCCCGCCCGCCCCCCGTCTCCCGCGGTATCAGGTCCATCGACACGCGGCGGCCTGGTGTATCTGTCTCAGGAATAGTCTTCCATTCGCAATGGGTGGCTGTTCGTCGACAATTGGGACCTCTTCTTTGGCAACGACGCCCTCTACGCCCGTGACGGGATACACTTGACGTTCAAGGGTGTTGAGGCTCTCTCAGACTCCCTTCAGCGAGCACTTGGTACCCTGAGGGATTTTTTAGTATAAGCGAGGGGGGGAGGAGTAATGGGAGCAATGGGAGGAGTAATGGGAGGGGACATCTAGCTCATAATATAACCAGGCAGCTTAGAAGTAGTTCTAGGGGAGTAACAGAGGACGGGCTATGAATCTTCTATACTAACAGCAGGAGCCTCAGAAACAAGATAGACTTACTAAGGGGTGAAGCTTGTTCAGAAAATTTTGACATAATAGCGATCACTGAGACATGGATAGACACTGCTAATAGAAATTTTAGATCAGAATTTGAAATAACGGGTTATCAGATGTTTCACAAAGACAGAAGGGGCAGAAAGGGAGGTGGAGTTGCGCTATATGTTAAAGACTCAATTAAATGTTTAGTTAACAGCTCAGTCAAAACTAACATGGATTCAGAATCAGTTTGGGTGGACGTTTACAAAGGGAAAGAAAAACTAACTCTAGGAGTTATATACAGGCCACCCAACCTTAACAGGCAGGACACGAGTATGTTACTACAGGAGATTGGCAGGGCGAGTATGAGTAGAAATGTCTGCGTAATGGGGGACTTTAATTATAGGAATATAGACTGGGAAGACCTAGTGGGTGACCTGGAAGCCGAGGACTTTCTTGAAGTTATACAAGATAATTTCCTTAAGCAGGTAGTTACTGAGCCTACCAGAGGAGATAACATATTAGACTTAGTCCTAACCAATAATGGGAACTTGCTATGTGAGTTGGAGGTGGGCGGAGAGTTAGGAAATAGTGATCACAGAACGGTTCGTTTTAGCTTAGACTGGGCGGTAACCCGCGAACCAAACCCAGTATTAGTGCCAGATTTTAGAAGAGCAAACTACGAGGGGCTTCGAAGACATCTTGAAGGGGTAAACTGGGATAATTTAGGGATTCATGAGGGCCAGAACTGCGGATTGGAGAGCCAGGAGAACCAGGTAGAAATGTCTTACAATAATTTAGTTAGAGTAATAGTATAGGGGCAAGAACTGCATATACCACAGCGAACACTTAGAAAAGAAAACAATGATCCTAAGTGGATGACTCGTGGACTAAAACACGAGATTGGGTTAAAGAAGGGAATTTATCAGAAAATAAAGAATTGGGAAACACATCTCAGGGGCCGGTACGTCGAGCTATCTAGATTAGTTAAGAAAAACACCAGGATAGCAAAAAAGAACTATGAGATCAAAGTAGCAAATGAGGCGAAAAGTAATCCTAAGGGCTTCTTTCAGATGTATAGAACAAAAACACGGGAGAAAATTGGACCGCTGAAAACAAACACAGGGGAGCTAGTAGAAAATTACGAAAATATGAGCACATTGTTGAACGACTACTTCCTTTCAGTATTCACACAGGAGGATCGAACGACTATACCGGAAAGAGTTCAGGTGTACGAGGGCGGGGATGGCGATAAATTGAGGGATATAATCATTACCAGGCAAGTAGTTCAGGATGAGATAGATAAGCTTAAGAAGAACAAGTCGCCAGGTCCTGACGGGATATTTCCGAGGGTATTAAAGGAGTTAGGTGCTGTAATCAGTGACGCACTAACCGACATCTTTAAGATGTCGGTAAATACTGGCTATGTGCCGAGCCTATGGAAAGTAGCTAATGTGACGCCGATTTTTAAAAAGGGGGACAGGTCAGTTGCTTCAAACTATCGCCCAATTAGCTTAACATCGGTTATAGGGAATATGCTGGAGTCCATAATAGCCAGGAACATTCGGGAGCATTTAGAGAAACATAGCTTAATTCACGACTCGCAGCATGGGTTCACAAAAGGTAGGTCATGCCTCACCAATCTCTTGTCCTTCTACAATAAAGTATTTGAGGCGGTTGACAGAGATGAAAATTATGATGTAATCTATCTTGATTTTAGTAAAGCGTTTGACAAAGTTCCTCACCAACGACTGTTGCTTAAATTACAGGCTCATGAAGTAGAGGGTAAAGTTTTGAACTGGGTCAAGGCGTGGCTTAGAAATAGGAAGCAAAGAGTGCAAATCAATGGTAAAAGATCTGACTGGGGATGTGTTACGAGTGGGGTCCCACAAGGTTCGGTATTAGGTCCACTTTTGTTTATTATTTATATCAATGACTTAAATACAGGAATTAGTAGTGATGTTAGTAAATTTGCAGATGATACCAAGATCGGTAGAGTAATTGAGTCGGATCAGGACGCTAGTATTCTCCAAGGTGAACTCAACAGATTATATGACTGGGCGGATAAATGGCAGATGGAGTTCAATGTAGGGAAGTGCAGTATTCTGAGTGGAGGTAGGAACAACCCCTCACATAACTATTGCTTAAATGACACTCTCATAAGTAGGTCTGGGTGCGAGAGGGATTTAGGGGTCTTAGTGAGCTCTGATCTCCGTCCAAGAGCACAATGCATTCAAGCTAGAAATCGAGCTAATAGGGTACTGGGATTTATTTCAAGGAGCGTAAGCAACAGAAGCCCCGAAGTCTTCCTCAAACTATATTTACCATTAGTTAGACCTCATCTTGACTATGCGGTTCAGTTCTGGTCACCTTACTATAGAATGGATATCAAAATGTTAGAATCGGTGCAGAGGAGAATGACTAAGATGATTCAGGGGTTGAGAAACTTGCCATACGAGGGAAGACTCAAACAGTTAAACTTGCATTCTCTAGAAAGGCGAAGGGTGCGTGGAGACATGATCGAGGTTTATAAATGGATGAAGGGCTTTAATAAGGGAGACATTCATAAGGTTTTGTTGGTAAGAGAACCGGGTAGGACACGAAGTAACGGGATTAAACTGGATAAATTCAGATTCAACAGGGACATAGGCAAAAATTGATTTACTAACAGGGTGGTGGATGAGTGGAATAGGCTTAGCAGTCAGGTGGTGAGTGCCAATACAATTGCCACATTCAAAAATAGACTAGATAAATTCATGGACAGCGATATTAGGTGGGGTTAGATACACGGGAGCTTAGGGTCAAAGGAGCTGCCTCGTACAGGCCTACCGGCCTCTTGTAGACTCCTGCGTTCTTATGTTCTTATGTTCTTATGTTCTTATGTTCTTATGTTCATTCCTTTCTGTCCCCTATTTGTCCGCCTCTCCTCGGGGCGCGCCGGCCACCAGAGAACAGCGACGGTCGGCTTTTTATCTTGATCTCACTGATACGAAGGCGCCGACGCTGCCCCCTTCACCCCCTCCTCGTGTTGAAGGGTGTTTCAAAGGGGACGGGAGGA
Organism: Eriocheir sinensis; assembly: GCF_024679095.1. Lineage (NCBI taxonomy): Eukaryota > Metazoa > Arthropoda > Malacostraca > Decapoda > Varunidae > Eriocheir > Eriocheir sinensis. The sequence goes on from NW_026112284.1 coordinate 86,512, forward strand.
TTCTCTCTCTCTCTCTCTCTCTCTCTCTCTCTCTCTCTCTCTCTCTCTCTCTCTCTCTCTCTCTCTCTCTCTCTCTCTCTCTCTCTCTCTCTCTCTCTCTCTCTCTATTATTATTAGGACATCTTCAGCGAGGGAACACAATTGATAAGCCACACACACGGGACAACAACAATTACCCGCGAAGACTCACTCCCGCGTCGAGGCCAGACAGACGTTTGGCCGAAGACTAATCAGCGATAGGCACGTCGGTTCGAATGATGATGAAACCCCCCGCATTCAACTGTGATAATGAGCTTTTTTTTCGGATACACTAATGACCTAATCAGTCGAAGGGGATCCAAAAAGTTTCAAGAAACCGAAGAAGTCTTTCTCGTGATACACCACTACCAAGATTACTTAATGAGTTTTTAATTAGATTTATTATTATTGTTTTACTTTGATAATCAATTTTGAGGGTGCAACTAATATGATGATGTGTGTGTGTGTGTGTGTGTGTGTGTGTGTGTGTGTGTGTGTGTGTGTGTGTGTGGCATACGCTATAGCTGCGCTTGGCCTCGGTTAGAAAATCAGAATCAGTATAGAAAACGAAGATTTGTGCTCACGGTGATAATAATGACCATGGTGATATGAAAAACATTAGTTATGACCAAAAAAACTTTAAAAAATCGATATCAACTCGTCATTAAAATTCCATTAACTAAATATTTATTCCATTATCAGTTTTCCGAAAACTGTATTTGTTTGTTTGTCACTGACCATGCTGATGTCTCCTCGCCAAGCGATTCTTTCACTCAGTTAGTTTAAAAAATAGTGAGTCTTGACAATAACTAAGCTCTTATCGTTTTGGTAAAACAGATACAACTTGTGCAACTCCCATTAACTAGTGATAATAAAGAGCCTCTGTTATGACTTGTTATCTTCGTGCGTTGCTCCTGCTTCGACACAAAGGAGAAAGACGATAAACACGTCTCCATTGTATTCAGTTTCATGGCCCAGACGCAGGAGGCAGACTTAAGCAGGTTAATCCATTTGGGTAGCTTAAAAAATGTTGAGCAAATAAGCCAATAAAAGAGGATACTAAGTGAAGACGTTTTAAGGAGCTTGTGTTGTTAAAATAAGATAAATGATAGCAAGAGGCAACGTTGCCAGATTGTCTTACTCAGCCTCTTATATTCACCGACTTCTGACCCCAAAACTGTCTCGTGGATCCCAATAAGGAGATTCACTTATTAATATCGTTGAAATAGCTAATTCCTGATGTTTCTTGGCAATAGGTAGGCGTCAGAAATCGGCAAATACTATGCTATAAGTACGATAATCTGGCAACGGTGGCGAGAGGAGAGTTGATGGTGAGGAGAAGTTAGACCGGTGAGCAGTGAACAGCGTGAACAAATATTAAGTAAGCAGAGGATTTTTTAAGTGCAGGAAGGAATAGACTATAATAAAAAGTATGAAGGTCTAGAGAGAGCAGACGAGCAGACTCCGATGGTTTGGACATGTAAAGAGAGCAGGGGAGGATACAGTGCTGGGAGTTTTGGAGAGATTGGAGGTAGAAGGAAGGAGACCAGTTGGTAGACCTAGCAAAACGTGGAGAAGGTGAGGCGGTGAATACCATGATACAAGACATTACTAAGTGAAGGGCGGCATGTTCTCAGTCGACATCTGACCAACGATCACCGCAAACCAAAGATTCCGGAACTGAATCCATTATAAGGACAAGTCTTCCAAGCTCAAAAATACTTGCTTCAGGATAAATGGTTTGGATAATGGATAATGGTTTTCAACATCTGTTTCATCAGGTATGCAATCCCTATTATTGAATTATAATCTTGAAGTATTAACACTACATATTTTATTCCTGCAAACGTGTGGAAACAGTGACCTAACAAACAAATTTACGGATATTATGAACTTTACGTTAGAAATAATGTCTTTTGCCTGTTAAAAAAGTATTCTGGAAATCATGAATCACTAACAAATTATACATTAAGACCTCTATTTTTTTCCTTTTATAAATACAGATACAATTTACCCCGGCCGAGGAGCATCTGACGCGGCCGCAATTACCCGTCCGTCGCGGGGCAGCGAGGTAGAAGGCGCCGCTTATGAGGTCTTCGTGGAATGGTTCTCGTCCACAGGAATGAGAGGAAAGACGGCCAGAAGGTGATAGCGAGGCGTCGTGTGCTCTTCACACTCCCTTCCCAACCAGGACAGGACTCTTCCACCGCTCTCCACAAAATCACACCCAAGAGTTGAACCTCGTATCGGTACTCCACACCCATCAGACGCCTGTCTCATAAAACTGTATAGTCAAAGACAGCGCTGCACAATTACCGGTACCTTGTGAGTCCGACACTCAGTTCGTGAAACGGATGGTAAGCAGTCCGAACGTCAACATTATTTCCTTAGGGTGAGCAGAGGGTCACAGACACATAGTTATGGAAAGATTCTCCGGACACGGTCATAGCACTCTCTCTCTCTCTCTCTCTCTCTCTCTCTCTCTCTCTCTCTCTCTCTCTCACACACACACACACACACACACACACACACACACACACACACAGTAGACAAGTATCTGAGTGAGGGAAAGCTTGCCAGTGTTCATGTATATAAAAATCTAATGAGCGCCGTGCCGCAGCGTGCACACGAAATTTGCTCAGCCTTAAAAGCTTCATAAAATACATAAATAACTAGTAACAGCTCGACAGATAATTGGCTGGCATGCTTGTGGTGCGCGTATAGAAAATATGACGCCTCTTATTATGTCCCAGCCGTGATGCCGCAGCGACTCCTCCATGACTTGTAAATCCTGGGTACTCATTTACGATCCTTACACCGAAGGCTGAATGACCCGGTGGACAGCAAGCTACATGCGTTATCAGCGTAGGTGTGAGGTTTTTTTATATATATTTTTATTCTTTTCTTTTTTTTTACATCCAGAGGATACGGCTCAAGGGCAATAAAAAGAGTTCAAATAAAAAAAAGCCCGCCACTCTCCGCTCCTATAAAAGATAAAAGTAAAGAGTAGCCAAAAGAGGTCAGTTCCGGGAGGAGAGGTGTCTTGATAGAGGTGTGTTTTGTGTTGCTAGTCGCGTTTACCCCAAGTGTTCGACGTTTACCTACCGTGGTGTGTTGAATGGTAAGATGTTAGTAAATGTAAACAAACCGATCGCTCTTGAGAAGCACGGGGCCACTATGAAGGACGAATATTAGGATTGTATTTACCGGACCTTTTCAGTCGTTTAGGGTGAGGTGCAGGAGGTGGGTCGGCGATCAGCAGGAGGCAAAGGTAGACGGGAAATACCCAGCTCCTTCAAGGCCGTTTGGGTTACTCTCAGGTCCTGTGTCAAATTGTTAAAACGATCTGATGTTCCCGCTCTAAGTCAGCGCTATTGCGTAAAGGAATTTAAGGTTGAGGCTCGAACCTTTAACGAAAAGAACACACCAGAAAATTTGGCTATGCTCAGAGCATATTTCTTTACATACCAGCGACAATTTGGCACTAACAGAAAAAAAAATCTAATGTTGCTGCCCAAAATCACTGTTGTTGCGTAAATAAATCTAATGTTGAGGATCTAACATGTACAGAAAAGAACACAACAGAAGCTTTGGATAAAATCGGAGCTGCTTTCTAAATATAAAAACGACAATTTGGCATCAACAGAAAAAAAAATATCTGACGTTGCTGCTCAAAACTGCTGTCATTGCACAAAGACCATTACCATTAAAACCATTAAAGAAAAGAAAACAGCAGAAGCTTTTGCTAAACTAGTAACTGATTACATGACAACGGCACTTTGCCATCAACAAAAAAATATAAAAAATCTTGACAAGTCCTGAGCAATCATTCATCTTCCTAGTCTTAAGCTGATCGCAAGACAGTCACCCGAGAAGCGCAAGTCATCCCCGTAACATCTTTCATTCGTCGACTAACAACCAGGAATGAGTCGCAGGAAGGGGCGGCAGATAGGCCTACGAGAGATGAGAGATAGTTATACTGTGGGGAAAGGGAGAGAGTAACATGATCCGTCCTTTACAGGTGGAGAAAGGAAGGTGTGTGTATGGGGAGGGTGTGTGTGTGTGTGTGTGTGTGTGTGTAAGTGTGTGTGTGTGTGTGTGTGTGTGTGTGTGTGTTGTTTTAAATGCACACTCAGTAATCACAACAAGCGGACTCCTTATCTAGATCGAATCGAAAAAATTACCAAACAATAATTGTGTGATTTTTTTGACAGAGAGAGAGAGAGAGAGAGAGAGAGAGAGAGAGAGCACCCACGCTATGACCTTTTCGTTACTACTCTGCGGTGGACGATTAAGCTTGAAGGTGTTTGGGGAAGGTGCACAGCTGACAACCGGTTCTCTCTCTCTCTCTCTCTCTCTCTCTCTGTCCGTTTTTTCATTTGTTTGTTTGTTTGTTTGTTTGTTTACTTGCTTGATTGTTTATTTGTTTGTGTGTAGGTGTGAGTGAGTGAATGAGTGTGTGTGTGTGTGTGTGTGTGTGTGTGTGTGTGTGTGTGTGTGTGTGTGCGCGTGTGTGAAAGCACCTGCCAAACTGTGCTTCTCGCCGGCCTGTCTGTCTGCCTGTCTGTCTGTCTGTCTGCCTAACATCTTCCTCAACGCCTACCTATTTGTGTGTGTCAGGCCATATCTGCGTCTTGATTTTGGTCGGGAATGAGTTCAAGCTTGACTGGGGCTGGTTTTGGAGGATTGCCTAACCCTACGGCTACATAAAGCGGCAGCGGGTTGACTAATGCGGCCAAACTAGTTATGCATGTGAAAAAACGTCATTGCAAAGTTTATTATGTTTTTAGCGAAGGGCTTTGGCGCCAAATATTTTTTTTACGTCAAAGAAAACGGCTCAAGGCAACAAAAAGTGCAAAAAAAAAAGCCCGCTATTCGCCGCTCACCAAATTATACATGAGGAAAACTATAACCGTCGAAGCAATTTATATTTGTTGGATTGCCAAATGACTCATTTTTTTTCTTTATATTCGTTATTTGATATTACATAAAACAAGTCTTTCCCACACTACTTAAGAATACTATATCATGAGCTCTCCCAGAGTTCCATGCCAAAGGATTCATTTTGTTTTCCTTTTTAAGTACTTTTTTACCATATCCGTTATTTATTTATTTTTTTTTTTTTTACATTGCAGCCTATTGTGCCGGTAGGCTTCTTCCCGGTGGATCCTGATGGTCGGTCCAAAGCTTCTTTCCGGTAGGTCCTGATGGTCGGCCCAGCCCGTTCTGGCGCAGGCGAGTGTTTATAGTGGCATTGGCTCATGCTGCCCAGAGCTCATCTTTGATCCTAGAGTCCGGGTTGATAGGTGGGTAGTTTTAAGCCACTCGGCGGCGGCACTGGCGGGGATTGAACTCGCGTCCTCCTGAACACGAGGCCGTTACTTTGACGACTCAGCCACCGCCTCCCCTTGCTACATAAAACAAGTCTTTCCCACACTACTTAAGAATACTATATCATGAGCTCTCCCAGAGTTCCATGCCAAAGGATTAATTTTGTTTTCCTTTTTATGTACTTTTTTATCATATCCGTTATTTGATGCTACATAAAACAAGTCTTTCCCACACTACTTAAGAACACTATCATTAGTTCTCATAAAGTTCCATGCGAATGGATTTTTTTTTTCATTGTTTTTGTACTTTTTATCACATCCGTTATTTGAATCGACATAAAACAAGTCTTTCTATCACTGCTTAAGAATACTATCATTTATACCTTTCTGAGAGTCTTCGGTGAACTTTCTCTCAAACCGTCGTTCCACAGTTCCGTCTGTACAAGCGGTCAGAAGAGTCTTGAGCCGCCCAGCGCATCCCGTCGACTTCTTTTCTAGGAGACGCCTCATTCTGACTTCTTGATGACTACTTGGTCTCCTTCTAAATCCCTCTCAAGCCCCTACCCTCATCCCCTCATCTCTCTCTCTCTCTCTCTCTCTCAGTCACAGCCACGTCCCTCCACCCCGCCGTGTAAATAGACGCCGTGCATCGCAACAAACCCGTAACCGTGATCCCGCAAGTACCACAACCTCTATTACCAAGCCTCTAGATAACTTTAAAATCCTTAGTTTCAATGCGCGTAGCCTAAAAAACAAATTTGATGAACTGAGATGTCTTGCTCTAACATAAAATTTTGACATAATTGCTATAACCGAAACATTTATCGACACCACAAATATTGATTTAAGTTCCGAATACAACATAGATGGCTACAGACTCTTCAACAAAGATCGTGTAAACCGTAGAGGCGGTGGCGTCGCCCTTTATGTTAAAAGCTATTTGCAACCCACTGACAAAACACCGGGAAACAGTAACGTTGAACATTTGTGCGTGCGAGTAAACATTGCAAAAGTCAACTTAAATATATCTGTCACCTACAGACCTCCCGGGCCATCACTCGATGACGACCTTGAAATGTACACTGTACAGCGTTTAAGGCAGTCACTTAATAACAACGACTCACTGATATTAGGAGACTTTAACCTCCTCCATATCGATTGGGCGACACTGTCAGGTACAGAAGGCGAGTCACATAGATTGATCGAATTTCTAGAAGAAAATTATCAAAGCCAAATGTTTTCTGAGCCAACTCGACAAAATAACATACTCGACCTTGTTATAACGACCCAAGATAGCCTAGTCAGTAGTGTCACGGTAGGAGAACACCTCGGTTCTTGCGATCATAAATTAGTGCGCGTCGACATTAGAGCTCAATCATCAGTGACTGAAAATAAAGTAAACGTGCCCAATTTCAAAAGAGCTAACTTCGTAAAAATCCGACAAAAACTAACAGAAATACAACTATCAGATGACGGCAACGTAGAGGAAGCCTGGCTAAGCCTTAAAAATCACTTACTCACTCAGCAGAACACATTCGTCCCTTTGTGCGAGAAGCGAATTAGCACTAATAAAAGCCCACCGTGGTTTAATAGCGAAATTAAACAATCAGTTAATGAGATAAAATTGTTTTACAGGTTAAAGAAAGAACAAAGCACGCCCGAGAACATTAGACTTTATAATGATGCCAGGTGACGAGTAAAAAGACTTGTAGGTCAGGCAAAGCGTAGATATGAAGAAAATATTGCAGCCAACTGTAAAAATAATCTGAAATCTTTCTTCAGTTACATAAACAACAGAAAGGCGATCAAAAGTGGTATTGGACCTTTAACAAACAGCGACGGTGCACTAGTGACTGACAGCCAGCACATTGCAAACCTCTTAAACAATTACTTTTCCTCGGTGTTTAATACTAACAGAATCCCTCTCGCTACCAACAACACCAGTACTATTGTAAATCTCGAGCATGCATTGCCTAATTTTGAAATAACAACCCATGAAGTCCTTAAAGCTCTCCATTCACTTAAAACAAATAAAAGTCCCGGACCCGACAAAGTATATCCTATACTGCTTAAAGAAATAAAGAGCGAAATACTCTCCTCCCTCACTACCGTATTCAATGTGTCCTTGCGACGAGGCATCGTCCCTTCGGATTGGAAAAAAGGCTAACGTGACACCGATTTTTAAGAAAGGAGACCAAAAAATACCAGGTAACTACCGACCCATTAGTCTAACTTCAATTGTAGGTAAGCTACTCGAGAGCATAATTAGAGACAAAATTGTGAGTTACCTCGAAAGCCACTCATTAATTGGGGATTCACAACATGGCCTCTGTAACAAAAGATCCTGCATGTCAAACCTACTGACCTCTTATAACGATCTCTTCTCAATTTATGACGTAACCAAATCAGTGGACGTAGTCTATCTTGATTTCCAGAAAGCGTTTGATAAAGTCCCACATCATAAATTACTTTATAAATTAAAGCAAATAGGTATCGACGGTCAAGTAAACCAATGGATCGCGAATTGGTTGAGCAACAGACAACAAAGAGTTGTGATTGACGGATTTAACTCAGAGTGGGCGCCGGTCACTAGTGGCGTCCCTCAGGGCTCGGTTCTTGGCCCAACGCTCTTCATTATTTACATCAACGACGTGGATGTTGGACTCAATAATCGCATTAGTAAATTTGCAGACGACACAAAGATTGGTAACTCGGTTCTCACTGACGAAGACAGGCAAAGCCTCGAAGAGGATTTGCACAAAATTTCAGCTTGGTCGGATAAATGGGAGATGCCCTTTAACGTAGACAAGTGCCAGGTCCTTCAAGTTGGAACAAAAAATAAGAAGTTCGATTACGAAATACGCAGCGTTAAACTCATAAGTGTTCAATGCGTTAAGGACCTGGGGATTAAAATCGCGTCAAATCCCAAATTCTCACAGCAATGCATCGATGCAGCAAATAAAGCGAACAGAATGTTGGGCTTCTTTAAAAGAAACTTTTTATTCAAAAATAAAGATGTAATACTTCCGTTCTACAATAGTTTAGTCAGACCCCACTTGGAATATGCGGTACAGTTTTGGTCTCCCCACCATGCAAAGAACATTGCTAAACTAGAAGGTATTCAGCGTCGAGCAACAAAAATGATCCCTTCCTTGCGCAACAAATCCTACGAAGAAAGGCTTTCCACCCTTAACATGTTCTCTCTTGAGAAACGTCGCCTCCGAGGAAAACTGATCGAATGTTTTAAAGTACTTAATGGTTTCACGAATGTAGACAGAACAAAATTGCTTATGATCGATGACACTTTGCGAACGAGGAACAATGGCACAAAACTCAAATGTAGACAAGTAAATTCAGACTGCACCAAATTTTTCTTCACCAACGTTGTAGTGCGAGAATGGAATAAGCTCCCACCGTCAGTGGTCCAGTGTAACACGATTGACTCCTTTAAAAACAAGCTCGACCGTCACTTCCTTGAACTTAATATTAACTAGAGTCGAAAAGTAACGTTTCGGAGCCCTCTGATTAATGTAAAATCACTTAGGTTTAAGGACAGACCACATAGTCTGCACCATGGGGTCCGTGTGGTCTGATTTTCTATGTAAATCTATGTAAATCTCTCTCTCCCCCCCGTTCCTTCCTTTGTGTCTCTTCCGTGCCGGGTCTAAGCGTGGCCATCCCAGTGAGTCAATAAGGCCCACACAATAGGCTTTACCGATCCACCCGGCGCCGTGATCATCGCCCGCTCCTGTCACCAGCCTGAGCCCCTCCAGCCAATTCCAGCCCGGCAAACACCACCCAGTCCTGTCCCCCGAAAAATGCTGACGCCCTTACCGAGCTTCCCGTGGCGGAGGAGCAAGAGGAGGAAGATGAAGGAAGAAGAGAAGGAAGAAGTGAGGTCGTAATACACTTCCAATGGTCGCAACACTTCGAACTATAAATAAACGTGGCGTGGAAGGGGTGAGAAATGTATGTGTATGTGGAGGAAAAAGGGAGTATATGAGAATGGAGGTGGGTGGAGGGCGTACTGGTGAAGATGGGAGTGAGTGACTGGGTGGATGGATGTGGGTGTATGTGAGTGTATGTGGAGGAAGAGGAGGTGTATGGGAATGGAGGTGGGTCAGATTGGGTGAAGGACGTGGTGAAGACAGGATTGGGCGAGTGAGCAGGTGTGTATGTGAAGGAAGGAGGAGCAGCCTTGCCAAATTATCGTACTCATCCCACTGTATTGTCGTAGTTTCTGACCAATAACTATAGGGTAAAAGCACATAAAAACATCACAAAATAGGAGTTTTAACGCTAACCTCAATTTTCTATTGTCATTTCTGTAGGTACGAGAGTTTGAGGCTTAAAAAGGATGAATACAATGTGGTGAATACGATAATCTGGCAACACTGGGGAGGAAGTATGTGGTAGAGGAGGTGGGTCAGTCTGGGTGGTGAAGAAGGAAGTGAGCTAGTGTGTGGGCGTGCTGGGCGGAGGAGGAAGTGAAGGCGGGGAAGGGAGACACTGCACCAACACCGCAAAGGATATTGCTTCTAAAACGAAGACGAAAAGGCAAATATTTTCTCTGGGTGATGATCGAGAGAGAGAGAGAGAGAGAGAGAGAGAGAGAGAGAGAGAGAGAGAGAGAGAGAGAGAGAGAGAGAGAGAGAGAGAGAGAGAGAGAGAGAGAGAGAGAGAGAGAGAGAGAGAGAGAGATTTACATAGATTTACAGAGAAAATCAGACCACACAGACCCCATGGTCCAGACTAGGTGGTCTGTCCTTAAACCTAAGTGATTTTACATTAATCAGATGGCTCCTAAACGTTTCTTTTCTACTCTAGTTAATATTAAGCTTAAGGAAGTTACGGTCGAGCTTGTTTTTAAAGGAGTCAATCGTATTACACTGGACCACTGACGGTGGGAGCTTATTCCATTCTCGCACTACAACGTTGGTGAAGAAAAATTTGGTGCAGTCTGAATTTACTTGTCTACATTTGAGTTTTGTGCCATTGTTCCTCGTTCGCAAAGCGTCATCGATCTTAAACAATTTTGTTCTGTCTACATTCGTGAAACCATTAAGTATTTTAGAATATTCGATCAGTTTTCCTCGGAGGCGACGTTTCTCAAGAGAGAACATGTTAAGGGTGGAAAGCCTTTTTTCGTAGGATTAGTTGCGCAAGGAAGGGATCATTTTTGTTGCTCGACGCTGAACACCTTCTAGTTTAGCAATGTCCTTTGCATGGTGGGGAGACCAAAACTGTACCGCATATTCCAAGTGGGGTCTGACTAAACTTTTGTCGATCGGAAGTATTACATCTTTATTCTTGAATAAAAAGTTTCTTTTAATGAAGCCCAACATTCTGTTCGCTTTATTTGCTGCATCGATGCATTGATGTGAGAATTTGAGGTTTGACGCGATTTTAATCCCCAGGTCCTTAACGCATTGAACGCTTGTGAGTTTAACGCCGCGCATTTCGTAATCGAACTTCTTATTTCTTGTTCCAACTTGAAGGACCTGGCACTTGTCTACGTTAATTAAAGGGCATCTCCCATTTATCCGACCAAGCTGAAATTTTGTGCAAATCCTCTTGGAGGCTTTGCCTGTCTTCGTCAGTAAGAACCGAGTTACCAATCTTTGTGTCGTCTGCAAATTTACTAATGCGATTATTGAGTCCAACATCCACGTCGTTGATGTAAATAATGAAGAGCACTGGGCCAAGAAGCGAGCCCTGAGGGACGCCACTAGTGACCGGCGCCCACTCTGAGTTAAATCCGTCAATCACTACTCTTTGTTGTCTGTTGCTCAACCAATTCGCGATCCATTGCTTTACTTGACCGTCAATGCCTATTTGCTTTAATTTATAAAGTAATTTATGATGTGGGACTTTATCAAACGCTTTCTTGAAATCAAGATAGACTACGTCCACTGATTTGGTTACGTCATAAATTGAGAAGAGATCGTTATAAAAGGACAGTAGGTTTGACAGGCAGGATCTTTTGTTACGGAAGCCATGTTGTGAATCCCCAATTAATGAGTGGCTTTCGAGGTAACTCACAAATTTGTCTCTAATTATGCTCTCAAGTAGCTTACCTACAATTGAAGTTAGACTAATGGGTCGGTAGTTACCTGGTTTTTTTTTGTCTCCTTTCTTAAAAATCGGTGTCACGTTAGCCTTTTTCCAATCCGAAGGGACGATGCCTTGTTGCAAGGACATATTGAATACGGTAGTGAGGGAGGAGAGTATTTCGCTTTTTGTTTCTTTAAGCAGTATAGGATATACTTTGTCGGGTCCGGGACTTTCATCTGTTTCATCGGTTGTTATTTCAAAATTAGGCAATGCATGCTCGAGATTTACAATAGTACTGGTGTTGGTGGTAGCGAGAGGAAGACTGTTAGTATTAAATACCGAGGAAAAGTAATTGTTTAAGAGGTTTGCAATGTGTTGGCTGGCAGTCACTAGTGCACCGTCGCTGTTTGTTAAAGGTCCAATACCACTTTTGATCGCCTTTCTGTTGTTTATGTAACTGAAGAAAGATTTCGGATTATTTTTACAGTTTGCTGCAATATTTTCTTCATATCTACGCTTTGTCTGACCTACTAGTCTTTTTGCTCGTTGCCTGGTATCATTATAAAATCTAATATTTTCGGGCGTGCTTTGTTATTTCTTTAATCTGTAAAACAATTTTCTCTCATTGACTGATTGTTTAATTTCGCTGTTAAACCACGGTTTGCTTTTATTAGTGTTAATTCGCTTCTCGCACAAGGGGACGAGTGTGTTCTGCTGAGTGAGTAAGTGATTTTTAAAGCTTAGCCAGGCTTCCTCTACGTTGCCGTCATCTGATAGTTGTATTTCTGTTAGTTTTTGTCGGATTTCTACGAAGTTAGAGAGAGAGAGAGAGAGAGAGAGAGAGAGAGAGAGAGAGAGAGAGAGAGAGAGAGAGAGAGCGTTGGGGGGTGGAATGTTTATACACACACACACACACACACACACACACACACACACACACACACACACACACACACACACACACACCACAATAAAAAAATGAGCACACGCAAACATAAAATATATACACAGAAAAAAAAAGAAAAAAAACACGGGCCATCACGCCAAAACACACACACACACACACACACACACACACACACACACACACACACACACGAAATCGATGGAGAGTAAACGAAAGTCAAGGCGGTAAACAAAATCAAACAACTCGGGCCATATCACCGCCTGGTGGGGTGCGCGCGGCGAGGGGGTGCCGGCGGCGACCCTCAAGCAGGTTTTTATGCTCAGCCTGATAGTATAGTAATGCAAAATGACACGTTTCTTATTGCATGACAGGGATTATCTGTCAAAGGTAACAAGCATGCATTCTTGGTACGACGTTATCACCTTTATATTCATTGAAATTTGATAGTACACTCAGGCACGCCTATAGGCTTTATATATGGGGCATGTTTGTGAAGAACACTTGTGTGGCGTAACTGTTATATCATCAGTAGGGTTCAAACCGTTTAAACCGAAGACCTGTGCCGTAATTCTTAACCGCTGTTCCCAATTTCAGCATTAATAAGTCACTCAGGATCATAGCACTGTGATATGTTTATGTGGTTACGACTGACTGAACATGTTTGTTCAGCTTAGTAAAATTTTCGGTTTGATAGGAAAGACCCGTCCTTTTTTCCCTCCAAGGCATCGGGGTAGCACACTGTTGTCTGAAGTCACGGGGTCGTATCATAAGACATTCCGTCGCCCAAGAACACATATTTGACATGGCTTTCGTAGGAGTTGTATACATTTCCAGGAGTAGTTTTATGACCCTGGTGTTAGTTTGACCCTTCTTCTGTACCCTGAACCAAAGGAAACACTCATTAGAACTGTAAGTACAACGCGGCGTTTCTTGCACCACGTGTAAACGCCGCCGCGAGCCAATGTCTGACGAAACCGGAGCAAAACATAGAAATGAGCTTGGTGAGTAAAGTGGCGAAAATAACAATTGTGAGGCAAAAGTCACTTGAGGTATTTCAAAGGTGTTCTGTTTTCTACCTAGGCGCCCCTCCTACAAGCCGCCCCCCCCCTCCCCGACACACGCTCAGTGCCCCTTGCCCTATCTTTACAATGTGTGTGTCGCTCTGAACTCACATGCAGGCAGACTTATCAGCATTTGTTAATTGTTACTTGCACCGACAAGTTTTCTCCTCCTCCTTCTCCTCCTCCTCCTCCTCCGCCTCTACCTCCTCCTCCTCCTCCACTTCTTCCTTCTCCTGTGTGCAGCCGCCGCCAGCTTTGATTTCACTGTCATGTTCATAACGTTTGTCATCACTACTGCCCGACAAGCCGATGACCAGCTCTCCCTGTGCACATCCTTGCCAGTCTGACGGCCCGACACCTTACCCGAGCAATGTTTAAATGAATTTTCATCTTCCAGCTGCGATTTACGGGACAAGCAGACAATAAAACATTCTTCATCTTAGACAAACAATAGAATAAATTATTACTACGCTAGAAGTGAAGCTGACAAGTCCCCGGCGATGCATCAGGCGCCTACCCAGGACCCGACGACCTTGAGACGCGAGGCTCGTGAATTATCCTCCCGTGTCAGTAGACAATATGTGCACGTTGCCGGCCATTACCTTTGTTGCGCTGTTCCTTTGTGACGGCCAAGCTACTACACTGCACCTCAACAGGTATATGCAGGAAATCATTTATAGAGCAAGATTACTCGCTGAATGGATGTTCGTGGTCTGTCTGAGATGCTTTATTGAAAACCAAGCCACTAACACACAAAAACCTAGCCGGCCAGTATACTGCCGAAGGAACATTTGTATGCCTTAACTGAAAGAACTACACAACGCGTCCAACATAAAAGAGTTAATAAAGCAATGATCATGGGTTGGCAGCCATTCAAGTTAAGTAAGGCTACACGGCTGCAGGAAGTAGGGCGCAGATTTCCATAAAGAGCCATAACTTGTGCCATGTGGACTTTATTAGGTAGTTCTTTTGCCTGACTTCATTCTGTACTAAAGACGATGTATTGTTTTCCTATATTGTGCTTCTTATGGCTTTCTTAGCTTAGTTTTTCACGTGTTTGACGTGGCTAAGGTTCCCCGTCCTGGTCAATATTAATGAATGGCAGGTAAAGATTTTCGGCCACTCGACGGCCGTGAAAGTCAGCCGCGTGTAATGACCACTCAGCCAGCACCTTCTCTGCACCACACACACACACACACACACACACACACACACACACACACACACACACACACATATACGGGGAGGCGGTGGCAGAACGAATAGCAAGACGGCCCCGCGTTCAGGAGGACGCGAGTTCAATCCCCGACCGGTGCCACCAAGCTGGGATTTTTCAGCCGCCGCCGAGTGGCTTAAAACTACCCACATGCTGTCCAGAAGACTACCTATCAACCCGGACTCTAGATTCTTGGATCAAAGATGAGCTCCGGGAGGGCAGCATGAGCCAATGAAAGATGGCGCCACTATAAACACTCGCCTGCGCCAGAACGGGCTGGGCCGACCATCAGGACCCACCGGAAAGAAGCCTTGGACCGACTATCAGGATCCATCGGGAAGAAGCCTACCGGCGCAATAGGCCGCGATGTAACACACACACACACACACACACACACACACACACACACACACACACAAACATATATATACTTAGGCACTTAAAAACTTTTCCGCCTTTCTCTCAGCTATGTAATATCCATGAAAATAAAGCTACCGCAAGCACATCACAACTCAGAGAGAGAGAAAAAAATAAAGATCACCTGAGAAAAAAAAAAAAGGATTACTTCAGATAGTGCAAGGGGCACTGAGCGTGTGTCGGGGAGGGGGGGGGGGGCGGCTTGTAGGGGGGGCGCCTGGGTAGAAAACAGAACACCTTTGAAATACCTCAAGTGACTTTTGCCTCACAATTGTTATTTTCGCCACTTTACTCACCAAGCTCATTTCTATGTTTTGCTCCGGTTTCGTCAGACATTGGCACGCGGCGGCGTTTACACGTGGTGCAGCAGCAAGAAACGCCGCGTTGTACTTACAGTTCTAATGAGTGTTTCCTTTGGTTCACGGTACAGAAGAAGGGTCAAACTAACACCAGGGTCATAAAACTACTCCTGGAAATGCATACAACTCCTACGAAAGCCATGTCAAATATGTGTTATTGGTCGACGGAATGTCTTATGATACGACCCCGTGACTTCAGACAGCAGTGTGCTACCCCGATGCCTTGGAGAGAAAAAAGGACGGGTCTTTCCTATCAAACCGAAAATGTTACTAAGCTGAACAAACATGTTCTGTCAGTCGTAACCACATAAACATCTCACAGTGCTATGATCCTGAGTGAGTGACTTATTAATGCTGAAATAGGGAACAGCGGTTAAGAATTACGGCACAGGTCTACGGTTTAAACGGTTTGAACCCTATTGATGATATAACAGCTACGCCATACAAGTGTTTTTCACAAACATGCCCCATATATAAAGCCTATAGGCGTGCCTGAGTGTACTATCAAATTTCAATGAATATAAAGGTGATAACGTCGTACCAAGAATGCATGCTTGTTACCTTTGACAGATAATCCCTGTCATGCAATAAGAAACGTGTCATTTTACATTACTATACTATCAGGCTGAGCATAAAAACCTGCTTGAGGGTCGCCGCCGGCACCCCCTCGCCGCGCGCACCCCACCAGGCGGTGATATGGCCCGAGTTGTTTGATTTTGTTTACCGCCTTGACTTTCGTTTACTCTCCATCGATTGTGTGTGTGTGTGTGTGTGTGTGTGTGTGTGTGTGTGTGTGTGTGTGTGTGTGTGTGTGTGTGTGTGTTTATGTGATGGCCGTGTTTTTTTTTTTTTCTGTGTATATTTTATATTTGTGTGCTCATTTTTTTATTGTGGTGTGTGTGTGTGTGTGTGTGTGTGTGTGTGTGTGTGTGTGTGTGTGTGTGTGTGTGTGTGTGTGTGTATAAACATGCCACCCCCCAACTCTCTCTCTCTCTCTCTCTCTCTCTCTCTCTCTCTCTCTCTCTCTCTCTCTCTCTCTCTCTCTCTCTCTCTCTCTCTAACTTCGTAGAAATCCGACAAAAACTAACAGAAATACAACTATCAGATGACGGCAACGTAGAGGAAGCCTGGCTAAGCTTTAAAAATCACTTACTCACTCAGCAGAACACATTTGTCCCCTTGTGCGAGAAGCGATTTAACACTAATAAAAGCACACCGTGGTTTAACAGCGAAATTAAACAATCAGTCAATGAGAGAAAATTGTTTTACAGATTAAAGAAAGAACAAAGCACGCCCGAAAACATTAGATTTTATAATGATGCCAGGCGACGAGCAAAAAGACTAGTAGCTCAGGCAAAGCGTAGATATAAAGAAAATAATGCAGCAAACTGTAAAAATAATCCGAAATCTTTCTTCAGTTACATAAACAACAGAAAGGCGATCAAAAGTGGTATTGGACCTTTAACAAACAGCGACGGTGCACTAGTGACTGCCAGCCAACATATTGCAAACTTCTTAAACAATTACTTTACCTCGGTGTTTAATACTAACAGTCTTCCTCTCGCTACCACCAACACCAGTACTATTGTAAATCTCGAGCATGCATTGCCTAATTTTGAAATAACAACCGATGAAGTCCTTAAGGCTCTCCATTCACTTAAAACAGATGAAAAAGTCCCGGACCCGACAAAGTATATCCTATACTGCTTAAAGAAACAAAAAGCGAAATACTCTCCTCCCTCACTACCGTATTCAATATGTCCTTGCAACAAGGCATCGTCCCTTCGGATTGGAAAAAGGCTAACGTGACACCGATTTTTAAGAAAGGAGACAAAAAAATACCAGGTAACTACCGATCCATTAGTCTAACTTCAATTGTAGGTAAGCTACTTGAGGGCATAATTAGAGACAAAATTGTGAGTTACCTTGAAAGCCACTCATTAATTGGGGATTCACAACATGGCTTCCGTAACAAAAGATCCTGCCTGTCAAACCTACTGACCTTTTGTAACGATCTCTTCTCAATTCATGACGTAACCAAATCAGTGGACGTAGTCTATCTTGATTTCAAGAAAGCGTTTGATAAAGTCCCACATCATAAATTACTTTATAAATTAAAGCAAATAGGCATTGACGGTCAAGTAAAGCAATGGATCGCGAATTGGTTGAGCAACAGACAACAAAGAGTAGTGATTCTACGTTGTTGCCTATTGCGCCGGTAGGCATCTTCCCGGTGGGGCCTGAAGGTCGGCCCAAGGCTTCTTCCAGGTGGGGCCTGATGGTCGGCCCAGCCCGTTCTGGCGCAGGCGAGTGTTTATAGTGGCGCCATCGGATTTAACTCAGAGTGGGCGCCGGTCACTAGTGGCGTCCCTCAGGGCTCGATTCTTGACCCAGTGCTCTTCATTATTTACATCAACGACGTGGATGTTGGACTCAATAATCGCATTAGTAAATTTGCAGACGACACAAAGATTGGTAACTCGGTTCTCACTGACGAAGACAGGCAAAGCCTCCAAGAGGATTTGCACAAAATTTCAGCTTGGTCGGATAAATGGGAGATGCCCTTTAACGTAGACAAGTGCCAGGTCCTTCAAGTTGGAACAAGAAATAAGAAGTTCGATTACGAAATGCGCGGCGTTAAACTCACAAGCGTTCAATGCGTTAAGGACCTGGGGATTAAAATCGCGTCAAACCTCAAATTCTCACATCAATGCATCGATGCAGCAAATAAAGCGAACAGAATGTTGGGCTTCATTAAAAGAAACTTTTTATTCAAGAATAAAGATGTAATATTTCCGCTCTACAATAGTTTAGTCAGACCCCACTTGGAATATGCGGTACAGTTTTGGTCTCCTCATCATGCAAAGGATATTGCTAAACTAGAAGGTGTTCAGCGTCGAGCAACAAAAATGATCCCTTCCTTGCGCAACTAATCCTACGAAGAAAGGCTTTCCACCCTTAACATGTTCTCTCTTGAGAAACGTCGCTTTCGAGGAAAACTGATCGAATGTTTTAAAATACTTAATGGTTTCACGAATGTAGACAAAACAAAATTGTTTATGATCGATGACGCTTTGCGAACGAGGAACAATGGCACAAAACTCAAATGTAGACAAGTAAATTCAGACTGCACCAAATTTTTCTTCATCCACGTTGTAGTGCGAGAATGGAATAAGCTCCCACCGTCAGTGGTCCAGTGTAATACGATTGACTCCTTTAAAAACAAGCTCGACCGTCACTTCCTTGAGCTTAATATTAACTAGAGTAGAAAAGAAACGTTTAGGAGCCTTCTGATTAATGTAAAATCACTTAGGTTTAAGGACAGACCACCTAGTCTGGACCATGGGGTCTGTGTGGTCTGATTTTCTCTGTAAATCTATGTAAATCTCTCTCTCTCTCTCTCTCTCTCTCTCTCTCTCTCTCTCTCTCTCTCTCTCTCTCTCTCTCTCTCTCTCTCTCTCTCTCTCTCGATCATCACCCAGAGAAAATATTTGCCTTTTCGTCTTCGTTTTAGAAGCAATATCCTTTGCGGTGTTGGTGCAGTGTCTCCCTTCCCCGCCTTCACTTCCTCCTCCGCCCAGCACGCCCACACACTAGCTCACTCCCTTCTTCACCACCCAGACTGACCCACCTCCTCTACCACATACCTCCTCCCCAGTGTTGCCAGATTATCGTATTCACCACATTGTATTCATCCTTTTTAAGCCTCAAACTCTCGTACCTACAGAAATGACAATAGAAAATTGAGGTTAGCGTTAAAACTCCTATTTTGTGATGTTTTTATGTGCTTTTACCCTATAGTTATTGGTCAGAAACTACGACAATACAGTGGGATGAGTACGATAATTTGGCAAGGCTGCTCCTCCTTCCTTCACATACACACCTGCTCACTCGCCCAATCCTGTCTTCACCACGTCCTTCACCCAATCTGACCCACCTCCATTCCCATACACCTCCTCTTCCTCCACATACACTCACATACACCCACATCCATCCACCCAGTCACTCACTCCCATCTTCACCAGTACGCCCTCCACCCACCTCCATTCTCATATACTCCCTTTTTCCTCCACATACACATACATTTCTCACCCCTTCCACGCCACGTTTATTTATAGTTCGAAGTGTTGCGACCATTGGAAGTGTATTACGACCTCACTTCTTCCTTCTCTTCTTCCTTCATCTTCCTCCTCTTGCTCCTCCGCCACGGGAAGCTCGGTAAGGGCGTCAGCATTTTTCGGGGGACAGGACTGGGTGGTGTTTGCCGGGCTGGAATTGGTTGGAGGGGCTCAGGCTGGTGACAGGAGCGGGCGGTGATCACGGCGCCGGGTGGATCGGTAAAGCCTATTGTGTGGGCCTTATTGACTCACTGGGATGGCCACGCTTAGACCCGGCCCGGAGGAGACACAAGGGAAGGAACGGGAGAGAGAGAGAGAGAGAGAGAGAGAGAGAGAGAGAGAGAGAGAGAGAGAGAGAGAGAGAGAGAGAGAGAGAGAGAGAGAGAGAGAGAGAGAGAGAGAGAGAGAGAGAGAGAGAGAGAGAGAGAGAGAGAGATTGATTGATTGATGTTTATTGGTCTTATATAAATTTATAATTTTTATATAATTTACATCAATAAATGAGACCCTAGTTCATTGAGCTGATGCTCTCTATGGACATTAAGTTTATGTATGTAAAGACTGACAGTCATCTTAACACCCATTACTCAATATTTAATTGCAAATGTTAGCAATAATAATGATTACAATAATAGTGACATTAAGCAAGTTACACTATTGTTTTAGATTTTGCCAAAGCCTTCGACAAAGTCCTGCACAAAAGACTGACATTAAAATTGAAATACTACGGTATTCCAGGACCTATTCTTCACTGGATCACTACATTTCTTACTAACAGGACTCAACGTGTTCTCCTTGACGGATCTTCATCTGACACTGTCCCTGTTTTTTTCAGGTGTCCCACAAGGCACCGTTCTATGCCCCATTCATTTCCTTCTGTACATTAACGATCTTCCACTGTCAACGCCTAACTCCTCCACTAGACTATTTGCCGACGATAGTTTACTGTTTAGAGCAGTAAAGACTACTGACGACTGCAGACTACTACAAAACGACTTCGACCCCCTCGAGCGGTGGGAGCGCACCTGGCAGATGCACTTCCGACCAGACAAATGCAAACTATTAAGATTCACCAGAGCGCACAACCCCATCCATCACACTTACACTCTCCATAATTCAGATTTAGAATCAGTTCACACACACAAGTACCTTGGTATCCATCTCTCAACTAACTTGAAATTCAACACCCACATAGATCAGTGCCACAGCCAACAGAACACTAGGGCTCCTGAAGAGGAGTTTACATAACTGCATACCTGACATTAAACACATAGCTTATGACGCACTTGTGAGACCAACACTGGAATACTGCTCCACGGTGTGGGATCCTTACACACACAGAAACATTGATAGGCTAAAACAAATCAACACCAAGGCGGCAAGGTTCATTACAAACAATTACACTCGAACGCCTGACATCACAACACGGATCAAATAACAGATAAACATAGAACCTCTTCACATACGCAGACAAGCACACAGACTTACACTTATGTACAAGATCACAAACACTCACATTGACATTGACCCACAAACATACCTACACAACGCAAACAGTCAACGTACTCGTAACACACACATATATAAATACCACACATATCACACTAACACTGACGCATACAAGCACCCATACTTTCCACGCACCATGCGTGACTGGAACAGCCTCTCGCAACAGATTTTAGACTGCGGTACAATAGACTCTTTCAGAAAACAAATACACACTCACTTGTCACCACAACACACCAAGACTAACAATTACACTTGATTCACTTCCCTCCCCTGCACACCCGGCTCCCCCGTCCCCCCAACAGCCAACAAATATGCGTGTTATGCACCTGTACGGGTGCCCTGCACGTGTGTCCAGATCCAGATCCAAAATTAAGACACCTCTCCTCCCGAAATTGACCTCTCTTTTGGCCGCTCATTACTTATGTTTTTGTAGGAACAGCGATTAGCGGGCTTTTTTTTTTTACAGCTTTGTTCGTTGCCCTTGAGCTGTTTCTTAAGCTGTAATAATAAATAAAAAAGCAAATGAACAGAGGTTGCTAACCCATGGTTGCCCTGCACACATTCTGAATGTTTTGGCTCATGATTTGGAAATTGGTAACATAGAAGAACATGTGGTTCATGTTGTAAAATACTTATAAAACCATCACTCTGCCTCAGCAAGATAACGTGAATCCAGAATTAAGACACCTCTCCTCCCGAAATTGATCTCTCTTTTGGCCACTCATTACTTATGTTTTTGTAGGAACAGCGATTAGCGGGCTTTTTTTTCACAGCTTTGTTCGTTGCCCTTGAGCTGTTTCTTTAGCTGTAATAATAAAAAAAAAGCAAATGAACAGAGGTTGCTAACCCATGGTTGCCCTGCACACATTCTGAATGTTTGACGGTCAACGTCTTGTTCTGCCACAGGACACTAGACGGACCAGGCGTGGCTGACTGAAGATGTATATCTATATTAGCTCAGGTAAATTTGTGAAGTTGACAGGGAAAATATTGATATCAAAGTTAGAGAGTGTTTTATTTGTTTATTTTTCCATTCTATACTGTTGCCCTGCAATAAGATCAAGATTTAAATCAATGAAAAAAAAATCAAATAATATAAATCTTGATTTAAATCAATGACTTAAAAAAAACTTTAAGCGTTGTGAATTTTGAATGTAGCTCAAAATAGATGTTCTGGATCGTTATCCACAAACATTAACATTCAATAAGGCTTTCATAGCGGTTGTGGGTGCTTCTATGGGTAGTTATGTGAGCCTAGTGATAGTTTGAGAAGGCCTCTGCACCGTGAATGTGAAAAACACTTATGACCCAAAGGCGAATTCTTCAGCCGATGCATGGAAATAAACGCAAATGTAAAATGATTTACTTCGACCTAAAACAAAAGCACCGCTTGAGAAGATTTGAGCAGAAGAAAATAATCAATCATTTGCACCGTGTTATACTAAATATGATTCCTTGAGTCAACGAAACACGCTCTTGACTGATTGGTGTTAGCGTGGTGATGAATATATTAGCACCACCACCACCACCACCGCCATCATCACCATTTCCTATTTTCACTACCATCATTTCAACTACCAAAAACAACCACCTTTTCCTATCTCTACCACCATCACCACCACCACCAGCACCACCGAAGTCAACAGTTACTATCTTTCTCTTGTTTCCCCGTCAAGGCGAATTTTCCTTCACTTTATCGACGCGGCCGTTCACAGGCGAGGGAAAGGTAGTCCGATGAAGAGCCCGCTCGAAACTTTGTACACAATTACACATTTTGCCCCCGCCACCGTCGAAAGCATTGTTGATGTGGTATCCAGAAACTGCTCAAATATTAGCCAGGAAAGAGCGGCGAGGCGTGGCGCGGGGTAGTCAACGGAGGCCGAAAAGTAACCAAACCTGGGAGGGTCGCCGCCGAGTTTGGGATTTTTTTTTTGAAGGCTGTTATTACTGTTATTAATGTTATTATTATTGATCCGCGCGTTTTGAAGCGTGTGGTGGAGGCGGGGACAGTGTGTGTGTGTGTGTGTGTATGTGTGTGTGTGTGTGTGTGTTGCCTCACGAGGTGTCAAGTAGAGTTCAAAGGCTGCTGCTGTGTCACGCCATCAACATACACAAGTCACAGAACGCCCCCGGACACTCCGAGATGCCCGTGTCAGCTGACCAACACCGGAGCGACGACGCGGCACGGCGAGCACTGCACACCCTGCGGGGCTAGACGCTGATCACCTTCTAGTTTAGCAATGTCCTTTGCAAGGTGGGGAGACCAAAACTGTACCGCATATTCCTAGTGGGGTCTGACTAATCTATTGTAGAGCGGAAGTAATACATCTTTATTCTTGAATAAAAAGTTTCTTTTAATGAGGCCCAGCATTCTGTTCGCTTTATTTGCTGTATCGATGCATTGATGTGAGAATTTGAGGTTTGACGCGATTTTGACCCCCAGGTCCTTAACGCATTGAACGCTTGTGAGTTTAACGCCGCGCATTTCGTAATCGAACTTCTTATTTTTTTGTTCCAACTTGAAGGACCTGGCAATTGTCTACGTTAAAGGGCATCTCCCATTTATCAGACCAAGCTGAAATTTTGTGCAAATCCTCTTGGAGGCTTTGCCTGTCTTCGTCAGTGAGAACCGAGTTACCAATCTTTGTGTCGTCTGCAAATTTACTAATGCGATTATTGAGTCCAACATCCACATCGTTGATGTAAATAATGAAGAGCACTGGGCCAAGAACTGAGCCCTGAGGGACGCCACTAGTGACCGGCGCCCACTCTGAGTTAAATCCGTCAATCACTACTCTTTGTTGTCTGTTGCTCAACCAATTCGCGATCCATTGGTTTAATTGACCGTCAATACCTATTTGCTTTAATCTATAAAGTAGTTTATGATGTGGGACTTTATCAAACGCTTTCTGGAAATCAAGATAGACTACGTCCACTGATTTGGTTACGTCATAAACTGAGAAGAGATCGTTATAAAAGGTCAGTAGGTTTGACAGGCAGGATCTTTTGTTACGGAAGCCATGTTGTGAATCCTCAATTAATAACTGGCTTTCGAGGTAACTCCCAATTTTGTCTCTAATTATGCTCTCGAGTAGCTTACCTACAATTGAAGTTAGACTAATGGGTCGGTAGTTACCTGGTATTTTTTTGTCTCCTTTCTTAAAAATCGGTGTCACTTTAGCCTTTTTCCAATCCGAAGGGACGATGCCAAGAGAGAGAGAGAGGTAGTGTGTGTGTGTGTGTGTGTGTGTGTGTGTGTGTGTGTGTGTGTGTGTGCACTGTTGTGTCGACATTGCCGAGGGGAAGAAAGGTGCACGCCGGTGTGCGTCGAGTCAGTGAGCTGGCCTCCACGCTGCAGCTGTTCGTTATCAGTGGCATGTACTGCACTAGCCTAACCGAATTATCCTTTACTGAAATTCTTTTGATTTAAACCTACGCGTCTCACCTCCAGCAGAGACACTACCACGTCAGCACATTTCACGTCTTGCAGTTATGAAGAAACTCCATAAGGTTGTTTTATTATGGTTAAATTGCCTCAGACAATACTGCCACTATGTTGTGTGTGTGTGTGTGTGTGTGTGTGTGTGTGTTGGACATGCATGCAGGTATGGAAAAATGTAAGTATTTGTATGTATGTTGCGTCCCGTTTGTGAAACTCCATTGCTCGTTAATTAGGCAAGGTGTTCACAGTTCCGTTAGTTTCATCCTCCTAACATCTGGCGTGCCGCGCGACGCACAAACCACTGGTCAGCCTACACTGGATAGGGTAGAGCGGCCTTGACTTCTACATCGCAGGCAACCCTCGCTGGCTGGCAGGTTTCCCCCCTCAGATGTATCTACCCTTCAGTTAATGTTCACACGAATAAAAAATATGTAATTGTTGTGTCTTACCCATTTCCGAACTTGTTCGATTTAGGAAGTGCAGGTTTGTTTCAAGAACTAAACAATTACGGAGAGGTTAGCCAAGTTTACTCTCAACGTTTTTTCAACTTTCCCCAAGCACACTGCACTAAAGGTAATACGTACTATATAAGCAATTTTATAAGCGGGACGGAATGTATACGCATTTACATTCATGCACACATGCATGCTTATATAAGCGCGATACATGTTTCTATAAGCACGCGTGGATCGATTTTTGAGCGGAGTGGAGACGGGCAGGGCGTCACCCATCATTCGCTCCCAGGCCCACCCATTCATAAATCGGTAACAGGTGGCAGTCGGGTCTTATGTCCCGCCTCCCGTGTATATACGTCTGTGTGTAATATGGAACTCTTTTGCTCGGGTCACGGGTCAGACGTGCAAAGCAGTCAATGATTCTCTCCGTCAAACAGTAAACTTCTCTTTCGGCCACTCCTCTCCAATCTTTTTAGGGGCAGTAAGTAGCGGGCTTTTTTTTATTATTGTTTTTTTAAGCCCTTGATCCGTCTCCTTTGCTGTAAATAATAAAATAAATAAAATCGTCCCCCGCACTGTTAGGGCGTGCGTGTTGTTACTGAAAATATATCGAACACGCTCGTCTTGGTAGAACATAAAACGAAAAAAAAATCCCTATGCACCTCGAGCACCCACACCCTAAAAAATAATCAGTCTCAGCTCAACATTTTCCCCGTTGGTGGATCGGCTGCAGTGAAGTGTTCTGATCATGTCCACTTCTAATTTTGTTTTTCTTGCCATCAAGTTGCTGACCTAGGGAGGGGATTCTTAACCTCTTGTGAAACCCAACACTAATGTTCAGCCTTTGTTCACCCTCTCATCAAGGCTCAATAAGTTTTACTGAGAGGCTTAAATGTTCAGTAAACCGGCTGACTTGCTCTCTCCAGTTCTGCTCAAGCTTATAAATTTCCATCAAAATTTAGAAGGATGTTTCCTTTGAATTTACGAAGTGTTGGCTCCTCTTAGTGCTCGGCCTTGCAGCAAAGATTTTTTACACATTCCCATAGCTATTCATTGTTCATAACATATGTCCAGTTTTTTTCAATTTCCAGTCACATCTTTTCTGTACAGAGCAGTCTGGAATACGAAGGCTCTTTTGTTCAAAAAATTCACCGCCACCAAAGAAATGTCTTGATATTTTCACATTGCTTCGTTCTCCTCCGGGTGTCAGGAGGTCGTGTATTATTGATTGATCGATAGAATAGTTTGAAATTTCAGCGATCAATTGATTGACTGATTGATTGATTGAGTGTGTGTGTGTGTGTGTGTGTGTGTGTGTGTGTGTGTGTGTGTGTGTGTGTGTGTGTGTGTGTGTGTGTGTGTGTGTGTGTGTGTGTGTGTGTGTGTGTGTGTGTGTGTGTGTGTGTGTGTGTGTGTGTGTGTGTGTGTGTGTGCGTGGATGCATGCTTTATTCGTGTTCTCTTCGTGTTTAGTGTGTGTTCCTGTGTATTAGGCAGCATCGTAGCGTTTCTTTATGTAATCTTTTAGTAACTTGTTAGTGTTCGGGAAAGGGCTGATGAGTGGCCGCGACGCGTGGCACTGCAATTACTCGTCATGGGGAAGGTTACCAGCGATGATGTAAGGACGTGACTGGCATTGACGGACGCGGCGGGTGGGGGTGCATGCCAAGGTGGTGATGGGGGTGGGGTGGGGGGGAGGGTGTTCCAGTCGTTTTCCCTTGCAATGATTTGGCTGCACGAGGGTGATTGGCACCTACGGTCATATATGATGTGAGTAATATGAGCTGTGGTATGGTTGTTTTCATGTAGTTACGAGCAGAGGGATAGTGTGTAAGGGAAGTGTTAGAAGTTCTGCGATTGGTAAAGGAATACAGGAGGAATCGTGGGAGACTAGAGTTTTATGGCGTTGGAATGAGTGGCGATAACTCTTTAAGGTCCTCAGCATTTGGGAAGAAGAGTGTAGAGATGCTGTTTGATCTCGGGCCGGGGTGGGGGAGTGGTGGGGGGGATGGGTCTTTGGATCATGGAGTGAGGTACAGAGTAAGTGTGGCAGAGTTTGCTGGGTTTTATAGCATTGGAAGGAATATACTGGACGGTAAAGGTAATAAAATTCGTTCTTCGTTCAGCGACTCCCAGAATCGTCAGGCACCAGAATTTTCAAGGAGTTTCGGTGATCGTAATCTTGATTTAGTGGAAAGGCCGCAGCATTGACGGTGTGGCGAACATGGATCTTTGCTAAAGCTTTGTTTGTGTAGCTGTTGTGTAAGATATAAAACACACACACACACACACACACACACACACACACACACACACACACACACACACACACACACACACACACACACACACACACACACACACCGCCATTCCTAGTTTTTCCATTTGACAACTTTGATTATCTTTTGAACATGTCGAAGTCGAAATATGAAGTAAAATATTCTACAAAAACATAGTTCAGTATTCATTTACTAAATAGATATAATAAAGTTTACAACATCATTATAAGGAGTAATAGCAGTACTTATAATAATAATAACAATAATAATAATAATAATAATAATAATAATAATAATAATAATAATAATAATAATAATAATAATAATAATAATAATAATAATAATAATAAAAAAATTAATAATAATAATAATAATAATAATAATAATAATAATAATAATAATAATAATAATAATAATAATAATAATAATAATAATAATAATAATAATAATAATAATAATAATAATAATAATAATAATAATAATAATAATAATAATAATAATAATAATAATAATAATAATAAAAATAATAATAATAATAATAATAATAATAATAATAATAATAATAATAATAATAATAATAATAATAATAATAATAATAATAATAATAATAATAATAATAATAATAATGATAATAATAATAATAATAATAATAATAATAATAATAATAATAATAATAATAATAATAATAATAATAATAATAATAATAATAATAATAATAATAATAATAATAATAATAATAATAATAATAATAATAATAATAATAATAATAATAATGATAATAATAATAATAATAATAATAATAATAATAATAATAATAATAATAATAATAATAATAATAATAATAATAATAATAATAATAATAATAATAATAATAATAATAATAATAATAATAATAATGATAATAATAATAATAATAATAATAATAATAATAATAATAATAATAATAATAATAATAATAATAATAATAATAATAATATAAATAATAATAATAATAATAATAATAATAATAATAATAATAATAATAATAATAATAATAATAATAATAATAATAGAAAAGAAAAAAAAAAAATAATAATGATAATAATAATAATACTAATAATAATAATAATATATTAATAATCATAACAAAAAAATGATAATAGTAATAATATCAGTATTATCATTACTACCAGAACAACAATTATATCGCTTACTAACAACCATCACAATCATTACAATCATAATTATAGTAAATAGTAATAGTAGTCATATAAGTAGTAGTAGTAGTTGAAACAGTAGTAGTAGTTGTAGTAGTAGTAGTAGTAGTAGTAGTAGTAGTAGTAGTAGTAGTAGTAGTACATAAGAACATAAGAACATAAGAACGCAGGAGTCTGCAAGAGGCCGGTAGGCCTGTACGAGGCAGCTCCTTTGACCCTAAGCTCCCGTGTATCTAACCCCACCTAATATCGCTGTCCATGAATTTATCTAGTCTATTTTTGAATGTGACAATTGTATTGGCACTCACCACATGACTGCTAAGCCTATTCCACTCATCCACCACCCTGTTAGTAAACCAATTTTTGCCTATGTCCCTGTTGAATCTGAATTTATCCAGTTTAAACCCATTACTTCGTGTCCTACCCGGTTCTCTTACCAACAAAACCTTATGAATGTCTCCCTTATTAAAGCCCTTCATCCATTTATAAACCTCGATCATGTCTCCACGCACCCTTCGCCTTTCTAGAGAATGCAAGTTTAACTGTTTAAGTCTTTCCTCGTATGGCAAGTTTCTCAACCCCTGAATCATCTTAGTCATCCTCCTCTGCACCGATTCTAACATTTTGATATCTACTCGTATTCTATAGTAGGGTGACCAGAACTGAACCGCATAGTCAAGATGAGGTCTAACTAATGCTAAATATAGTTTGAGGAAGACTTCGGGGCTTCTGTTGCTTACGCTCCTTGAAATAAATCCCAGTACCCTATTAGCTCGATTTCTAACTTGAATGCATTGTGCCCTTGGACGGAGATCAGAGCTCACTAAGACCCCTAAATCCCTCTCGCACCCAGACCTACTTATGAGAGTGTCATTTAAGCAATAGTTATGTGAGGGGTTGTTCCTACCTACACTCAGAATACTGCACTTCCCTACATTGAACTCCATCTGCCATTTATCCGCCCAGTCATATAATCTGTTGAGTTCACCTTGGAGAATACTAGCGTCCTGATCCGACTCAATTACTCTACCGATCTTGGTATCATCTGCAAATTTACTAACATCACTACTAATTCCTGTGTCTAAGTCATTGATATAAATAATAAACAAAAGTGGACCTAATACCGAACCTTGTGGGACCCCACTCGTAACACATCCCCAGTCAGATCTTTTACCATTGATTTGCACTCTTTGCTTCCTATTGCTAAGCCACGCCTTGACCCAGTTCAAAACTTTACCATCTACTCCGTGAGCCTTTAATTTAAGCAACAGTCGTTGGTGAGGAACTTTGTCAAACGCTTTACTAAAATCAAGATAGATTACATCATAATTTTCATCTCTGTCAACCGCCTCAAATACTTTATTGTAGAAGGACAAGAGATTGGTGAGGCATGACCTACCTTTTGTGAACCGTTGCTGCGAGTCGTGAATTAAGCTATGTTTCTCTAAATGCTCCCGAATGTTCCTGGCTATTATGGACTCCAGCATCTTCCCTATAACCGATGTTAAGCTAATTGGGCGATAGTTTGAAGCAACTGACCTGTGCCCCTTTTTAAATAACGTCGTCACATTAGCTACTTTCCATAGGCTCGGCACATAGCCAGTATTTACCGACATCTTAAAGATGTCGGTTAGTGGGTCACTGATTATATCACCTAACTCCTTTAATACCCTCGGAAATATCCCGTCAGGACCTGGCGACTTGTTCTTCTTAAGCTTATCTATCTCATCCTGAACTACTTGCCTGGTAATGATTATATCCCTCAATTTATCGCCATCCCCGCCCTCGTACACCTGAACTCTTTCCGGTATAGTCGTTCGATCCTCCTGTGTGAATACTGAAAGGAAGTAGTCGTTCAACAATGTGCTCAAATTTTCGTAATTTTCTACTAGCTCCCCTGTGTTTGTTTTCAGCGGTCCAATTTTCTCCCGTGTTTTTGTTCTATACATCTGAAAGAAGCCCTTAGGATTACTTTTCGCCTCATTTGCTACTTTGATCTCATAGTTCTTTTTTGCTATCCTGGTGTTTTTCTTAACTAATCTAGATAGTTCGACGTACCGGCCCCTGAGATGTGTTTCCCCATTCTTTATTTTCTGATAAATTCCCTTCTTCAACCCAATCTCGTGTTTTAGTCCACGAGTCATCCACTTAGGATCATTGTTTTCTTTTCTAAGTGTTCGCTGTGGTATATGCTGTTCTTGCTCCTCTACTATTACTCTAACTAAATTATTGTAAGACATTTCTACCTGGTTCTCCTGGCTCTCCAATCCGCAGTTCTGGCCCTCATGAATCCCTAAATTATCCCAGTTTACCCCTTCAAGATGTCTTCGAAGCCCCTCGTAGTTTGCTCTTCTAAAATCTGGCACTAACACTGGGTTTGGTTCGCGGGTTACCGCCCAGTCTAAGCTAAAACGAACCGTTCTGTGATCACTATTTCCTAACTCTCCGCCCACCTCCAACTCACGTAGCAAGATCCCATTATTGGTTAGGACTAAGTCTAATATGTTATCTCCTCTGGTAGGCTCAGTAACTACCTGCTTAAGGAAATTATCTTGTATAACTTTAAGAAAGTCCTCGGCTTCCAGGTCACCCACTAGATCTTCCCAGTCTATATTCCTGTAATTAAAGTCCCCCATTACGCAGACATTTCTACTCATACTCGCCCTGCCAATCTCCTGTAGTAATATACTCGTGTCCTGCCTGTTAAGGTTGGGTGGCCTGTTTATAACTCCTAGAGTTAGTTTTTCTTTCCCTTTGTGAACGTCCACCCAAACTGATTCTGAATCCATGTTAGTTTTGACTGAGTTGTTAACTAAACATTTAAGTGAGTCTTTAACATATAGCGCAACTCCACCTTCCTTTCTGCCCCTTCTGTCTTTGTGAAACATCTGATAACCCGTTATTTCAAATTCTGATCTAAAATTTCTATTAGCAGTGTCTATCCATGTCTCAGTGATCGCTATTATGTCAAAATTTTCTGAACAAGCTTCACCCCTTAGTAAGTCTATCTTGTTTCTGAGGCTCCTGCTGTTAGTATAGAAGATTCTTAGCCCGTCCTCTGTTACTCCTCTAGAATTACTTCTAAGCTGCCTGGTTATATTATGAGCTAGATGTCCCCTCCCATTACTCCTCCCATTGCTCCCATTACTCCTCCCCCCCTCGCCTATACTAAAAAATACTTCAGGGTACCAAGTGCTCGCTCAAGGGAGTCTGAGAGAGCCTCAACACCCTTGAACATCAAGTGTATCCCGTCACGGGCGTAGAGGGCGTCGTTGCCAAAGAAGAGGTCCCAATTGTCGACGAACAGCCACCCATTGCGCTCGCAGTGCTCAGCAAGTCTGCTGTTCACTGCTATCGCCCTGGACAGCCATCCATCGCCAACGCCCCTCCTTGGCAGGACGCCACACACTACTGGTGACCCACCAGCGTCACGTATCCTGCCTAACAATTCTCTAAAACGCCTGAGAAGGTCCTCGCTTGGCACACGAGAAACGTCGTTTCCGCCACAGCTGAGAAAGACAATGGGGTTCGATCCCTCGCGTGCCATACACGCCTCAATCCTGTCTGATATATGGCCCACCCCTGCCCCTGGGAAACACACCCTCGTCCTGTTCTTATCCTTGGAGCAAAAATACCTGTCAACATAACGAACCTGACTATCACCAACAACAAGAACCCGACGGTCGGAAGGGGGGCCAGGAGGGTGGGTGAAGGGGAGGGAGAGCAGGAAGGAGGAGGGACCTGCTGTGAAGAAAGAGGAGAAATTGTGGATGTGGTGGAAGGTGGACAGGAGGAGGAGGAGGAGGAGGAGGAAGAAGGAGAAAGGGAGGGTGAGGTGGTGGAGGGAGGAACGGACGAGAGGGAGGAGGAAGAGGGGAAAGGTAAGGTAAGGGACAGGTGTGGGCGGGCGGGACGAGCGAGGAGGCGGCGGACACGGAGGAGACAGCGATAGCGGAGGCGGAGGAGGAGGAGCGTGGGCGGGAAGCGGGGAGAGGGGGGACGGAAGAGGAAGGCGAGGACTTTGAGGCGGAGGAGGAGGAGGGGAGGAGGAGGAGGAGGAGGAGGAGGAGGAGGAGGAGGAGGTGAAAGGGAGAGTGAGGTGGGGAGGGGACGGACGAGGAGAGGGAGGAGGAAGAGGGGGCAGGGGACGGTGCAGGCCAGGTGGGGGAGGGAGGGCCGAGCGACGAGGCGGAGGACAGGGAGGAGAAAGAGGGAGAGGAGGAGGAGGAGGAGGGTGGGCAGGGAGAGGGAGAGGGGGACGGAAGAGGAAGGCGAGGAGGAGGAGGAGGAGGAGGAGGAGAGGAGGAAGAAGAGGAGAAGGAGGGTGGGAAGCAGGAGATCGGAGATGGTCGAGGAGGAGGAGGAGGAGGAGGATGGGAGGGGCTGCTGTGTGAGTGAAGACAATACTAGAGGGGAGGAGGACGAGGAAGAAGAGGAAGAGGAAGGGGAGGAGGAGGAGGCGGGGCTTGTTGCTGCTGCACTAACCAGTAAGTGTACCTGGGCGGCGAGAGTCGTAACCCTATTCTCTAACTCTATGATCCTCTGATCATCCTTCTGAGTCTTAACGCTGAACCTACAAACGTCCTTGGAAAGAAAGTACTGCTTGGCCATGCGAAGGCCACACCCAGAACAACGCTTGAGGGACGTCATGGTGAAGATATGGGCGAGGCAAGACGGAAACAATTAGGCGCGTTAAGACGATAACAAAGTACGCAGCTGTGGTGAGGTCGTCAGGTCAAAAATGTGTATCTAGGAAAACAAACCAACAGCTGCTGTGAGGTCGCAGTCAGGTCAATTCCCCGGGGAAAAGGGTGTGTCTCGGGTAAAAAGGCGCGGTTATTTATACCCACCAAGAGAAAACATAGGCCAATATTAATATACTGAGAAATCACTTATGTAAAGAAGATAATAACTGTGTTCACTAGGTTTGCGCGGAAAGTGGATTATCTAGTGTTTTGTGTGGACTTAGAAATTAACGTAGCATGGCGCGCCTGATTCACGTAGTCCTATTATCACAGCACAGTAAAGTATCCTAATAATAGAAGGAGAAGAAAACACAAAAGCAATATAAAAAACACAAAAGCAATATAAAACCGTGTAGCACTGGGTTGGCGTGAAAGAATGTTGAATTTAGTGCAGATGTGGGAAGCTTAATACACTTGTCCTAGGAGTAACTGTGGATCACTATCTAACTAAGTAGATACTAAATCAGAACACTTAGCGGTCTGTAGTAGAAGGCAGGGTAATCCTCCTGGTTTTGTAGTCCTCCAGTACAGCAGCAGCTCACAGAAGCACAGAACGCCTCGCACCGCGAAAGCAGAGGAAAACAGAGGAAAGAGCGAGTTGGCACCACACAGCAGCGGGGCAAAGTCACGTGTGAACCCAAGGAAGGTCGCGCGCTGACATAAGGAAGGTCGCGCGCTGACCTTGAAACAGTAGTAGTAGTTGTAGTAGTAGTAGTAGTAGTAGTAGTAGTAGTAGTAGTAGTAGTAGTAGTAGTAGTAGTAGTTGAAACAGTAGTAGTAGTTGTAGTAGTAGTAGTAGTAGTAGTAGTAGTAGTAGTAGTAGTAGTAGTAGTAGTAGTAGTAGTAGTAGTAGTTGAAACAGTAGTAGTAGTAGTAGTAGTAGTAGTAGTAGTAGTAGTAGTAGTTGAAATAGTAGTAGTAGTAGTAGTAGTAGTAGTAGTAGTAGTAGTAGTAGTAGTAGTTGAAATAGTAGTAGTAGTAGTAGTAGTAGTAGTAGTAGTAGTAGTAGTAGTAGTAGTAGTTGAAATAGTAGTAGTAGTAGTAGTAGTAGTAGTAGTAGTAGTAGTGGTAACAGCAGTAGTAGTAGTTGAAATAGTAGTAGGAGTGGTGGTAGTAGTAGTAGTAGTAGTAGTAGTAGTAGTTGAAATAATAGTAGTTGAAATAGTAGTAGTTGAAATATTATTATTATTATTATTATTATTATTATTATTATTATTATTATTATTAGTAGTAGTAGTAGTAGTAGTAGTAGTAGTAGTAGTAGTAGTAGTAGTAGTAGTAATAGTAGTAGTAGTAGTAGTAGTAGTAGTAGTAGTAGTAGTAGTTGAAATAATAGTAATTGAAATAGTAGTAGTTGAAATATTATTATTATTATTATTATTATTAGTAGTAGTAGTAGTAGTAGTAGTAGTAGTAGTAGTAGTAGTAGTAGTAGTAGTAGTAGTAGTTGAAATATTATTAGTAGTAGAAGTAGTAGTAGAAATAGTAGTAGTAGAAGTAGTCATAGTAGTAGTCGTAGAAGTAGTAGAAGTAGTAGTCGTAGAAGTAATTGAAGTAGTAGTCGTAGAAGTAGTAGTCAAAGTGGTAGTAATAGAAGAAGTAAAAGTACTAGTAGTAGCGACACCAGAAGTAACAAAAAGAGAAGTAACCTTTGCTTGGATGCATTATGCATACACACAAACATACACAAACATATGAACACACACATAATATTTACGTAGCACAAGCTTATACACTATAATCGAAAACCTGCACATATATACAACCATGTTCATTCAAGCTCATTAAACACAGATACACACAGTCATTCCTAGCTCTACACACTCATTATGTATTAATATGACTACAGTTTCTAATACCTAATACATTATTAGCTAATAGTATTTATTGGTAAAATTAGGGAAATGGTGACTAGTAATTACCTTTAAGTAGTATCCATCATTGACAGCAGTGATTTTATAGTTCATCCTTTATTTTTACTTTAAAATAGTTTAAGGGTAGTGCTTTTATTTCCTGTGAAACATCATTCCATATTTTACTTCCTCTATAAGGAATACCTTGTTGAACATGAGAGGTTTTACACATGGGTATCATGAGGTCATTTGTTCTTCTTGTTGGAATGGCATGCGTATTTAGTTTAAATCCATTGTCTACTTTATTCAACTTAAGAGATTTATAAACAAATGATAAGGTTTGGTAAGCAATAATATCATCCATTTTTAATACATTAAGGTCCCTAAAAATTGGTTGTGTATATGCAAGTCTGTTGATATGTGTTATGACTCAGTAATTTCTTTTGAGCAATGAACAAGGAGCTGATATAGATTTTACATGCCCCTCCCCAGATTGCTGAACAGTATGGATATGCTAATGATAAATACAATTGTTTAAGGCAAGCTGCATTACATAGATTCCTGATTTTATACAATACTCCTATTATTTTATACATTTTATTTTGTGTTTCTTCAATGTGTGGTCTCCATCTTAATCTGTTATCTAACATCACTCCTAAAAAAATTATTTGCTGTACTTCAGTTAGTGATATATCAACTATTTTCATGTCAATTGGATGACTCGCGGTCATGTGGGTATCATATAGCATATAGGAGGTTTTATTTACATTGACTGTCAGTTTATTACTTTTTAACCAACTTATAACATGCTGCAGCTCGGTATTGAAAGTATTTTGAAGGCTAATTAAGTCTCGTCCCTGAAGAAATATATTGGTATCGTCCGCGAAAAGTATGAAATTTAGCTTTTTAGTACAAAGAGTTATATCATTAATATAGATTAGAAACAATAGTGGACCCAATATTGAGCCTTGGGGTACTCCGCAACTAATACTGTTTTAAATGGATGCTCTATCATTGATAACCGTGAATTGTTTTCTTCACGAAAGATAACTATTGAACCATTTGAATGCTGGTCCCCTAATCCCATATGTATTTAACTTATTTAACAAGACGGAATGATTAATAGTATCAAATGCCTTAGTTAAGTCACAAAATACTGTCAAGTGGTACATTTTGTTGTCTAAAGCACTATAAATACTTTGTGTTAGGTGAAGAGTAGCCAGTCCGGTTGAACAGTTAGGTCGGAATCCAAACTGATGTTCAGAGATAACTGAGTTTACTGTTAGATAATTAATTAGTCTGGTAGCAACTAGCTTCTCGAATATTTTACTTAAACATGACAGTATCGAGATAGGCGATAGTTTGAGCACTGGTGGTTATTACCTTTCTTGAAGATTGGAACTACTTTAGCTATCTGTAACTGAGTTGGAAAGCAGCCTGTTATAAATGAGAGAGAGAGAGAGAGAGAGAGAGAGAGAGAGAGAGAGAGAGAGAGAGAGAGAGAGAGAGAGAGAGAGAGAGAGAGAGAGAGAGAGAGAGAGAGAGAGAGAGAGAGAGAGAGAGAGAGAGAGAGAGAGAGAGAGAGAGAGAGAGAGAGAGATATGAGGGGTGAGGGGTAGGGGTCTTGAGAGGGATTTAGAAGGAAAACAGGGAGTCATCAAGAAGTCAGAATGAGGCGTCTCCTAGAAAAGAAGTCGACGGGATGCGCTGGGCGGCTCAAAACTCTTCTGACCGCTTGTAGAGACGGAACTGTGGAACGACGGTTTGAGAGAAAGTTCACCGAGGACTCTCAGAAAGGTATAGATGATAGTATTCTTAAGCAGTGATAGAAAGACTTGTTTTATGTAGATTCAAATAACGGATGTGAAAAAAAAGTTCAAAAACAATGAAAAAAAAATCCTTTGGCATGGAACTTTATGAGAACTAATGATAGTGTTCTTAAGCAGTGTGAGAAAGACTTGTTCTGTGTAGCATCAAATAACGGATATGATAAAAAAGTACGTAAAAAGGAAAACAAAATGAATCCTTTGGCATGGAACTCTGGGAGAACTAATGATATAGTATTCTTAAGTAGTGTGGGAAAGACTTGTTTTATGTAATATCAAATAACGAATATAAAAAAAATGAGTCCTTTGGCAATCCAACAAATATAAATTGCTTCATGTATAATTTGGGGAGCGGCGAATAGCGGGCTTTTTTTTTTTTGGGCACTTTTTGTTGCCCTTGAGCCGCTTTCTTTGACGTAAAACAATAACTTGGCGTCAAAGCCCTTCGCTAAAAAAGTAATAAACTTTGCTATGACGTTTTCTCACATGCATAACTAGTTTGGCCGCATTAGTCAACCCGCTGCCGCTTTATGTAGCCGTCGCGTTAGGCAATCCTCCAAAACCAGCCCCAGTCAAGCTTGAATTCATTCCCGACCAAAATCAAGACGCAGATATGGCCTGACACACACAAATAGGTAGGCGTTGAGGAAGATGTTAGGCAGACAGACAGACAGACAGACAGGCAGGCGAGAAGCACAGTTTGGCAGGTGCTTTCACACACACACACACACACACACACACACACACACACACACACACACCTTCACTCACTCACACCTACACACAAACAAATAAACAATTAAGCAAGTAAACAAACAAACAAACAAACAAACAAACGAAAAAACGGACAGAGAGAGAGAGAGAGAGAGAGAGAGAGAGAGAGAGAGAGAGAGAGAGAGAGAGAGAGAGAGAGAACCGGTTGTCAGCTGTGCACCTTCCCCAAACACCTTCATGATTAATCGTCCCCGCAGAGTAGTAACGAAAGGTCATAGCGTGGTGCTCTCTCTCTCTCTCTCTCTCTCTCTCTCTCTCTCTCTCTCTCTGTCCAAAAAAATACACAATTATTGTTTGGTAATTTGATTTCGATTCGATCTAGATAAGGAGTCCTCTTGTTGTGATTACTGAGTGTGCATTTAAAACAACACACACACACACACACACACACACACACACACACACACACACACACACACACACACACACACACACACACACACTCCCCATACACACACCTTCCTTTCTCCACCTGTAAAGGATGGATCATGTTACTCTCTCCCTTTCCCCACAGTATTCTATCTCTCGCCTCACGTAGGCCCATCTGCCGCCCCTCCCTGCGACTCATTCCTGGTTGTTAGTCGACGAATGAAAGATGTGAGGATAAAAACATGTTACGGGGATGACTGTCTTGTGGTCAGCTTAAGACTAGGAAGATGAATGATTGCTCAGGACTTCAGATTTTTTAAATTTTTTGTTGATGGCAAAGTGCCGTTCTCATGCAATAAGTTACTAGTTTAGCAAAAGCTTCTGTTGTGTTTTTTTCTTTAATGGTTTTAATGGTAATGGTCTTTGTGCAATGACAGCAGTTTTGAGCAGCAACGTCAGATATTTTTTTTTCTGTTGATGCCAAATTGTCGTTTTTATATTTAGAAAGCAGCTCCGATTTTATCCAAAGCTTCTGTTGTGTTATTTCCTGTACATGTTTGATCCTCAACATTAGATTTCTTTACGCAACAACAGTGATTTTGGGCAGCAACATTATATATTTTTTCTGTTTGTGCCAAATTGTTGCTGGTATGTAAAGAAATAAGCTCTGAGCATAGCCAAATATTCTGTTTTGTTCTTTTCGTTAAAGGTTCGAACCTCAACATTAAATTCCTTTACGCAATAGCGCTGATTTTGAGCGGGAACATCAGATAGTTTTAATAATTTGACACAGGATCTGAGAGTAACCTAAACGGCCTTGAAGGAGCTGGGTATTTCCCGTCTACCTTTGCCTCCTGCTGATTGCCGACCCACCTCCTGCACCTCACCCTAAACGACTGAAAAGGTCCGGTAAATAAAATCCTAATATACGTCCTTCATAGTGGCCCCGTGCTTCTCAAGAGCGATCGGTTTGTTTACATTTGCTAACATCTTACCATTCAACACACCACGGTAAGTAAACGTCGAACACTTGGGGTAAACGCGACTACCAACACAAAACACACCTCTATCAAGACACATCTCCACCCGGAACTGACCTCTTTTGGCTACTCTTTACTTTTATCTTTTATAGGAGCGGCGAGTGGCGGGCTTTTTTTTATGTGTACTCTTCTTATTGCTCTTGAGCCGTGTCCTCTGATGTAAAAAAAAAGAATAAAATAAAAAAAACCCTCACACCTACGCTGATAACGCATGTAGCTTGCTGTCCACCGGGTCATTCAGCCTTCGGTGTAAGGAACGTAAAGGAGTACCCAGGATTTACGAGTCATGGAGGAATCGCTGCGGCATCACGGCTGGGACATAATAAGAGGCGTCATATTTTCTATACGCGCACCACAAGCACGCCAGCCAATTATCTGTCGAGCTGTTACTAGTTATTTATGTATTTTATGAAGCTTTTGAGGCTGAGCAAATTTCCTGTGCACACTGCGGCACTGCGCTCATTAGATTTTTATATACATGAACAATGGCAAGCTTTCCCTCACTCAGATACTTGTTTACTGTGTGTGTGTGTGTGTGTGTGTGTGTGTGTGTGAGAGAGAGAGAGAGAGAGAGAGAGAGAGAGAGAGAGAGAGAGAGAGAGAGAGAGAGAGAGAGAGAGAGAGAGAGAGAGAGAGAGAGAGAGAGAGAGAGAGAGAGAGAGAGAGAGAGAGAGAGAGAGAGAGAGAGAGAGAATGCTATGACCGTGTCCGGAGAATCTTTCCATAACTATGTGTCTGTGACCCTCTGCTTACCCTAAATAAATAATGTTGGCGTTTGGACTGCTTACCATCCGTTTCACGAACTGAGTGTCGGACTCACAAGGTACCGGTAATTGTGCAGCGGTGTCTTTGACTATACAGTTTTATGATAGAGGCGTCTGATGGGTGTAGAGTACCGATACGAGGCTCAACTCTTGGGTGTGATTTTGTGGAGAGCGGTGGAAGAGTCGTGTCCTGGCTGGGAAGGGAATGTGGAGAGCACACGACGCCTCGCTATCACCTTCTGGCCGTCTTTCCTCTCATTCATGTGGACGAGAAACATTCCACGAAGACCTCACAAGCGGCGCCTTCTACATCGCTGCCCCGCGACGGACGGGTAATTGCGGCCGCGTCAGATGCGCCTCGGCCGGGGCCAATTGTATCTGTATTTATGAAAGGAAAAAAATGGAGGTCTTAATGTATAATTTGTTAGTGATTCATGATTTCTAGAATTTTTTATTTTAAAAAGGCAAAAGACATTATTCCAAACGTAAAGTTCATAATATCCGTAAATTTGTTTGTTAGGTCACTGTTTCCACACGTTCGCAGGAGTTATTTATCATAGTGGCAATGATAAAACAGATGTTGAAAACCAATATCCATTATCCAAACCATTTATCCTGAAGCAAGTATTTTTGAGCTTGGAAGACTTGTCCTTATAATGGATTCAGTTCCGGAATCTTTGGTTTGCGGTGATCGTTGGTCAGATGTCGACTGAGAACATGCCGCCCTTCACTTAATGTCTTGTATCATGGTATTCACCGCCTCACCTTCGTCACGTTTTACTAGGTCTACCAACTGGTCTCCTTCCTTCTACCTCCAATCTCTCCAAAACTCCCAGCACTGTATCCTCCCCTGCTCTCTTTACATGTCCAAACCATCGGAGTCTGCTCTCTCTAGACCTTCATACCTTTTACTATAGTTTATTCCTTCCTGCACTCAAAAAATCCTCTGCTCACTTAATATTTTTTCACGCTGTTCACTGCTCACCGGTCTAACTTCTCCTCACCATCAACTCTCCTCTCGCCACCGTTGCCAGATTATCGTACTTAGAGCATAGTATTTACCAATTTCTGACGCCTGCCTATTGCCAAGAAACATCAGGAATGAACTATTTTAACGATATTTATAAGTGAATCTCCTTATTGGTATCCACGATACAGTTTTTGGGTCAGAAGTCGGTAAATATAAGAGGCTGAGTAAGACAATCTGGCAACGTTGCCTCTCGCTATCATTTATCTTCTTTTAACAACACAAGCTCCTTAAAACGTCTTTACTTAGTATCCTCTTTTATTGGCTTGTTTACTCAACATTTTTAAAGCTCTGCCAAGGGTAGTATGGATTAACCTGCTTAGTCTGCTTCCTGCGTCTGGGCCATGAAATTGAATATAAAGGAGACGTGTTTATCGTCTCTCTCCTTTGTGTCGAAGCAGGAGCCACGCACGAAGACAACTGACTTGTTCTTAACAGAGGCTCTTTATTATTACTAGTTAATGGGAGTTGCACAAGTTGTATCTGTTTTACCAAAACGATAAGAGCTTCGTTATTGTCAAGACTCACTAATTTTTAAACTAACTGAGTGAAAGAATCGCTTGGCGAGGAGACATCAGCATGGTCAGTGACAAACAAACAAATACTGTTCGGAAAACTGATAATGGAATAAATATTTAGTTAATGGAATTTTAATGACGAGTTGATATCTATTTTTTTAAGTTTGTTTTGTCATAACTAATGCTTTTCGAATCAGCATGGTCATTATTATCACCGTGAGCCCAATTTTTCGTTTTCTATACTGATTCTGATTTTCTAACCGAGGCCAAGCGCAGCTATAGCGTATGCCACACACACACACACACACACACACACACACACACACACACACACACACACATCATCATCATATTAGTTGCACCCTCAAAATTGATTATCAAAGTAAAACAATAATAATAAATTTAATTAAAAACTCATTACGTAATCTTGGTGGTGGTGTATCACGAGAAAGACTTCTTCGGTTTCTTGAAACTTTTGGATCCCCTTCGACTGGCTAGGTCATTAGTGTCTCCGAAAAAAAAGCTCATCATCACAGTTGAATGCGGGGATTTCATCATCATTCGAACCGACGTGCCTATCGCTGATTAGTCTTCGGCCAAACGTCTGTCTGGCTTCGCGGGTAATTGTTGTTGTCCCGTGTGTGTGGCTTATCAATTGTTTTCCCTCGCTGAAGATGTCCTAATAAACCGCACGCGCTAGGTATGTGTGTGTGTGTGTGTGTGTGTGTGTGTGTGTGTGAGAGAGAGAGAGAGAGAGAGAGAGAGAGAGAGAGAGAGAGAGAGAGAGAGAGAGAGAGAGAGAGAGAGAGAGAGAGAGAGAGAGAGAGAGAGAATCCTCCCGTCTCCTTTGAAACACCCTTCAACACGAGGAGGGGGTGAAGGGGGCAGCGTCGGCGCCTTCGTATCAGTGAGATCAAGATAAAAAGCCGACCGTCGCTGTTCTCTGGTGCCCGGCGCGCCCCTAGGAGAGGCGGACAAATAGGGGACAGAAAGGAATGGAGAAGACTATTCCTGAGACAGATACACCAGGTGCACCAGGCCGCCGCGTGTCGATGGACCTGATACCGCGGGAGATGGGGGGCGGGCGGGCGATCCAGGACCCATATTCTCAAAGCTTTCGGCACCCAATTACACATATTTTACAAGGCTTTCGCAGGCGTTTCGGGCATTTTCAGGGGTAGTTTAATGGCCCTGGTGGTTGTTTAACTCTTCTTCTGTACCAAGAATGTGAAAAAACCCGCATGAAATCCCGATTAATCTCCATTTTGACCTTTGAAAACAGTTGATGTGCGAGGTAGAAGCGTCTGAGAATACCACCCCAAATGACACGGGTGGGGCGGACACGCCAGGCAAGCTAACGTCGCCCTCATCTCGTGTTTGCTCGCCAGTCTGTGCGATATGCCGTCCAACTCCGTAAAGGAAAATAAGGACGTTAAACGAAAAGAGAAAGAAAGAAGAAAAAGTAAGAAAAAATATGGATTCATTACAAAATGCCAAACACTATGAAACACTACATTTCTCTGAGCACCAAACTGTGGGACGCTCTTTTGCTAAGCTCAGCTTCAGAGGTCATCCTAGTCCGCTGCCCCTATACAAGCTATGGAGCCGGTTCAGCGGATTAGATTCATACACGCTTCGCACCTGTCGGCGATGTCAGGCTCGCGCTCCCAGTGTGACTGTTTGGGCTTCCCGTTGACTCTGACACACACGGGATTCCAGTACATTGCAGGAATTGTCACGAGGGGAAAAAGGAAGTCGTTTCAGAATGCACAGTCCTCCTCCCTTAAGGCTATGCTCTCGCAAAACGCTTAAGCAAGAACAATAACTTGTAACATATATATTTCTGTTGCAACTTGGGGGCAGACAATGAAAGCGACGGACAACGAGGAAAGAAACATTCGTCGTTGTCCGTCTGTTTACCTGTCTGTTTTTTTTCTTACCAAAATACCTAAAAATCTGATGAATATATTTACCAGTTCCACATGGGTGGACATCCCAAACATTTACACAGCTCCCTCCACACACACATGACGGCCGTGCTGCGTGCGCCAAGTGCCGGAGGCGGTGACAGTGAAAACGTGTAAGAAAGTATTAAGGGTTATGATTATTTTCCAGTTATCACTCCTCCATTTTTCGCACTCCTAGAAATTTTTTTTTTTAATCAGAAATAGAAAAAAAAGAGTCTGGATAGAAACTGTAAAACTTAATATGTTTGCTCAGCACGTAAATGAAAATTGAGCTGCTTCTCCGTCACAGATTTACGTAGAAAGTTAATTAGTACGTACCACGCACACAAACACACTCACACACACAATAAAACTTCCTTTCTGTGTGTGTGTGTGTGTGTGTGTGTGTGTGTGTGTGTGTGTGTGTGTGTGTGTGTGTGTGTGTGCTTTCCTCATCACATCTGATAATGAAGACGTTGAGGATTGTTTCGACACAGCCACTCAGCGCGGCCGGTCGGCTTAGAGAGAAAGGCGGCGAGTCTCTCCTCACTCTTCATAAATAAAAGCGGATCAGCAAAGTAGCTTCTCCCGCGACGCCACAGCTGAACAACTCTGTGGGGGGCCCTACCTGCCCGCCGCGCCCAGCCAAGCTCCCCCCTAGCCCGCCCAGCACCCCCCGCTCCATCCGTCCCATCGCGGTGGTGAGAAGGGCAAAGGGACTGAAAGGAGTGTTATGTAAACCTTTCCCATTTTTTTCATAAAGACAGGTGTGCTAGGATAATGTGTGCTGGAAAAAAGGTCTGTCAAAGATAAATCCGTGGAACTCAGTATTCAAGTATTATTCATTGGTGAAAGTTGTTAGTGACAGACTGGTAGGCATCTGGGCATACAGACAGACGAGCAACGGACAGATACACACAACTAGAGACAAAGACATGAAAGAGCACACACACACACACACACACACACACACACACACACACACACACACACACACTGTATCCTCAAAGCTATCCGGAAACACACTTTTTGTCTGAATACATGATAGTGTTTGCCTCGCCAAAAATAAAAGAAATGCGGCTGATCTTTCTGAAATTACAGGAAGGTGTCTTATTTACGGTCGTCGTCGAGAAGGGCCTCTGCGTGTGCGTGACGGCAGGAGGCGCCACGGAGGGGTAAGATTATTGGGGAATGTACAGATGTGATCTTTTTTGTGCAGTGACGGTTTATTTTTGTCACATTTGGTTAATTTTCCCTCGTTCATCACTTCATTACTTTGTGCTCGAAGTTGGAGTTTTTTTAGCCTTTGCTCTGCCTGGCCTTTCCCGAGACAGTCTTGTGTTTTCGGCTCCTGTATGGAGGAAATTTCTCTTGGTGGCTGCAATGGTGTTGTCATGCAGATAATCACACATACACGCTCTAACGCGCGCGCACACATGCACGCACGCATGCACACACACACACACACACACACACACACACACACACACACACACACACACACACACACACACACACACACACACACACACACACACACACACACACACACACACACTCTCTCTCTCTCTCTCTCTCAAAAGAAGCTGACAATTTTAAACCCCCGGTTGACCAGGCGTTTCAAATTAAGTATTTATGGAGAAACTAC
This sequence comes from Eriocheir sinensis, assembly GCF_024679095.1. Taxonomy (NCBI): domain Eukaryota; kingdom Metazoa; phylum Arthropoda; class Malacostraca; order Decapoda; family Varunidae; genus Eriocheir; species Eriocheir sinensis. The sequence goes on from NW_026112284.1 coordinate 131,382, forward strand.
TCACTGCCCGTAACTCTTGGACGCTTCTTCACACACAGCCTTCTCCAAGGTATGCGATAAATACATTACTGCGAGAAAGGTTTTCACCGTAACTCGTCTGGCTTTCCTTCATTCCTTGATTGCGGGGGAAAGTTTAGGAAAGTATATAATTATGTAACCATCACCGTCACAGCTCGCCGCCCTTTCCTCTCCCCGCTGAAAGCTTGAGAAATGTGTGGTCACGTCATCCCAAACGTCAAATAAAATAACGCCAACTTTTTGAAGCCTTCCTTTAGTAGGCGCCAGACGTAAAGAATTCGAGGGGAAGTGTTGACTGGATTCGGCGGTCAGTAAGGAATTCTAAGGATTATTACTCTTTTTTTCTTTCCGGTGAAGAGGTATGGATTAAGTCGGGAGGTTGCAACTCCCGGGGATCTGCTTAATAAAATTAACCTTTCATTGAGGGAAGTCGACCTCGGTAGGTAGATAGGGTTAAGCTGACAGTAAGGTTGTGGCTTAATGTCAGACTTCTCTGTGTGCCGCGGATTATAGGCGAGATAAGTGGAGAAATCACCCACGGCCGCCTCCTGCCTCCTTACTCGTCGAATGATCAAGGGGCTGGAACCTCTAAGGCGATGGCAGATGTATTGTTAGACTTAGAAAAGAGTCAGAGTTAAGTGCGAACCTTGTGTAACCTGTTAGTGAAAGGGGAAAGGGGTATGAGGGAAGGAAGGAAGATTTGATAAAACTAAAGAGTGGAATTTGAATGGAATAAACTTACATGACTCAGCACTGGAAACTGCATTGGTTAAATATGATGAAGTTTTCGTAAGTGCTGGTGAGACCCCGTTAATTACTGCTTGGTGGAATTTCACGGTCGGGAGGTGAGGTTGGCTCGCCCTACAAGTAACGCTGAAATAATGAGTATCTTTGAAGTCGGCCGCACACCGGAGCAGTTTGTTCACGAACTGCATAATAATATGTAAACTTTTCCCCAGTAAAAATGATGAGTTACCTTTTGTGTTGTAATATTAACTTAAACGGAGATGGGTGGTTTTCATTCTCCCCCCCCCCCCCCCCTTAAACATTCTTCTTTATTTTCCCGGTATTTTATCTCTATAGATCTACTTGGTACTTTGGAAGACCACTAATAAATAAACACTTATAAGCATCTAACAGATATTTCTTTCCGTTGCAGGAGCCAAGATGGTGGCGAGCCCTTGCCGTGGTGCAGGGCGTGGCGTCCAAGGGGTACTGGCTGCTCCTGCTGCTTCTCTTGCTGCTGCTGCCGCCACCACAGGCCGCCGCCGCCGGGCCCCCCGCGGAGAGCCAAGGTGAGTCTCCGCCCGTCACGCCAGAGGAGGTGCCGGCCGTGAAAGTCTTGGGGCAGGAGGAGTATAGTTACAATACCAGCAGCGTCCAGGGCGACTCTCCGCTCCTGCCTGATGACGCCGACGATTTCCTTCCGCCCATCATATCAACGGAGGCGCCCTTGGAGAACCCGAGTCCGCCAGGTGAGGTGCGGCTGCCTGGCCCGCCCGCTGCTGCCTGCTGTGTCGCCGCACGGCCTCCACTAACACCTGACTCGGGCGGCGCTAGGGATGCGGGTGGTGGTTGTATTAATGGTTGTTGTTGTTGTTGTTGTTGTTGGTACTAGTGCTGGTAATGGTATTGTTGTGGGTACTAATATTGGTAATGGTATTCCTGTTGATATTAATCGTGGTGTTGATGGTGGTAAGATTAATATTGTCACTAGTATTGGAATTTTACGGTTTATGGAGGTAGTGATGATAGTGATGGTGGAAGTATTTTGTGTGATAGTTGTTGGTGGTGGTCATGTTGCCGCTACTGCTTGTTGTGTGGGCGGGTGACAGGGCTGTTGCTAAACTATAAAGGAATAGATAAAATATTCTTAATTCTTTTGAATGGCAACTTTTCGCAAATAAATCTTGATAAGTAAGAAAAAATAACCGTGTTCAAGTTTTATTTCATGCACTATGCGTGGATAACATGCCTTGGGTTCTGTATACATTAGTTATTTCCCAGTGTGTCGCGTAGGTACTCTTTCCTTCCATATCTGTTCCCTTTATCCCGTGTCCGACCATTGCGATTTCTTAATTTTAGTTGCCTTTCTGCCTACTACACCCCTGGATTGTTACTAAGGAGACCAGAAGACATCCAATTCCTACTTGCTCTATTATTATTATTATTATTACTACTATCATCATCATCGTATATAGTAGTAGTATTTCAACTAGTATTAGCCTATGCCTCTCATATTGTACTCAGTCTTTCATCGCTAAATAAAAAGTTCTCATTTACTACTCAACGGCAGGTTTTATAGTTTTTCACCTTCTTTGAATTCCACATATAGTACTTTACACCCAATTACTTTTTTTGCTTTGCACATTTGCGTCATATTATTACTAACAGTGGACATCAGATTGTTGGATCATTATTACAGTAAATATGAGATATATGGATGATTTTTAGAGGTGATCATCATCAAGTAAAGTGCTTCGTGGAAAGTTGATATCATAGGAATAAGGTCTGGAAACACGTAGTTGGAACTTGGAGTATGGGCGGGCGTTGTGCTGAGTTTTTCCGTGGCCATGGTCTAAGAGTCTACAGGAACTGTCAAAGGGAAATCAAGAATGAGCTCGGGAGGCAGCATGAGCCACGAATAGATGGCGTCACTGTAAACACTTGCCTGCGCCACGGTGGGCTCGAGCCGACTATCAGGCCCCCAAAGAAAGCCTACCGGCACCATAGGCCAAGATGTAAAAAAATATATATAAATAAAGGTAGTAGTAGTAGTAGTAGTAGTAGTAGTAGTAGTAGTAGTAGTAGTAGTAGTAGTAGTAGTAGTAGTAGTAGTAGTAGTAGTAGTAGTAGTAGTTTTCTTGTACTGTTTTCCACTGTATTTAAAAAGGTGTAATGTACAATATGAACGTAACTGGTGAGTAAAGGAACGCGTGCCGTAAAAAGGGTTGCCCTTAACGTCTAAATTTGCATTCCCTGGAAAGGCGGACGATGCGAGTAGACTTCATTAAAGTTTATAGATGGGTGACGGCCTTTGATGAGGGTCTGCTCGTAAAAGGGCATGCACTCTTAGCCATGGGTCGTTAGATCAATATAGATTTGTTAAACATGCAGGCAGGAATTAGTTTGCTAATAGAATGGTAGTCGAATGGAAGAGGCTTGGCAGTCGTGCATGTGGTGAATTTCACTGTGATAGGCACACTATTATTAATAGGTAAGGTAAATTCATTAATAGGATAATAGTTTTATTGTAAAGGTTTTCATTGATAAGATAAGAAATACAGCTGGAGCTCCTCCCCTGAAGGTGTAATAAGAGCGACGGTCACTGAAGGGTGTCTCGCTCCCCGGGAGTGTGGCTCACGATGTGGCTCGCGCCTGCGCCAGGGGTCACTGGTGAATGTGTTACCAGGCTGCTTAGTGAAGCATGACAATTTACACAACGTAAGCACAGATGGCCGTGACGTCCAGGAAGGCATCAGTCTCTACGAACCAGTCATCACTGGTCATCATCTCGAAGGCTGCCCATGCATCATCAACCTCAGCGGTGATGGCGGCCACCAATTCGGTGGATGGGCATGGATCATCAGCCTCCACGGACCAGTCATCACGGGTCGCCATGGCAAAGGCCTCCCATGAATCATCAGCCTAATCAGACCAGTCATCACTGGTTATCAATTCGAGGGCTTCCCATGGATCCTCATCCTCATCAGACCAGTCATTACTGGTTATCAATTCGAGGGCTTCCCATGGATCCTGATCCTCATCAGACCAGTCATTACTGGTTATCAATTCGAGGGCATCCCATGGATCCTCATCCTCATCAGACCAGTCATTACTGGTTATCAATTCGAGGGCATCCCATGGATCCTCATCCTCATCAGACCAGTCATCACTGGTTATCAATTCGAGGGCATCCCATGGATCATCATCCTCATCAGACCAGTCATTACTGGTTATCAATTCGAGGGCATCCCATGGATCCTCATCCTCATCAGACCAGTCATCACTGGTTATCAATTCGAGGGCTTCCCATGGATCCTCATCCTCATCAGACCAGTCATTACTGGTTATCAATTCGAGGGCATCCCATGGATCCTCATCCTCATCAGACCAGTCATTACTGGTTATCAATTCGAGGGCATCCCATGGATCATCATCCTCATCAGACCAGTCATTACTGGTTATCAATTCGAGGGCATCCCATGGATCATCAGCCTCATCATCACGGGTCATTGCTTCAAAGAGTGCCCATGGATCATCACCTTCATCAGACGATTCATCACGGTACGTCACTTCAAAGAGTGCCCATGGAACATCAGCCTCATCGGTGATGGCGGTCACCAATTCGGCGGATGCCCTTGGATCATCAGCCTCATCATCACGGGTCATTGCTTCAAAGAGTGCCCATGGATCATCACCCTCATCAGACGAGTCATCACGGGTTGTCACCTCAAAGAGTGCCAATGGAACATCAGCCTCATCAGACGAGTCATCACGGGTCATTGCTTCAAAGACTGCCCATGGATCATCACCCTCATCAGACGAGTCATCACGGGTCGTCACTTCAAAGAGTGCCCATGGATCAGCAGCCTCATCGGTGATGGCGGTCACCAATTCGGCGGATGCCCATGGATCATCAGCCTCCACGGACCAGTCATCACGGGTCATTGCTTCAAAGGCTGCCCATGAATCATCAGCCTCGACCATAGCAGCGGAGGTCACCAAGTCTGGGGCTACCCATGAATCATCAGCCTCCACGGACCAGTCATCACGGGTCATTGCTTCAAAGGCTGCCCATGAATCATCAGCCTCGACCATAGCAGCGGAGGTCACCAAGTCTGGGGCTGCCCATGAATCATCAGCCTCCACGGACCAGTCATCACGGGTCATTGCTTCAAAGGCTGCCCATGAATCATCAGCCTCGACCATAGCAGCGGAGGTCACCAAGTCTGGGACTGCCCATGAATCATCAGCCTCCACGGACCAGTCATCACGGGTCATTGCTTCAAAGGCTGCCCATGAATCATCAGCCTCGACCATAGCAGCGGAGGTCACCAAGTCTGGGGCTGCCCATGAAACATCAGCCTCCACGGACCAGTCATCACGGGTCATTGCTTCAAAGGCTGCCCATGAATCATCAGCCTCGACCATAGCAGCGGAGGTCACCAAGTCTGGGGCTGCCCATGAATCATCAGCATCCACGGACCAGTCATCATGGGTCGTCACTTCAAAGGCTGCCCATGCATCAGCCTCATCGGTCCTGGCCACTCCGTCAGTGGCCGCACGCGGTGCAGGGCTCACCGCCCGGACGGGCTCGCCACACCGCCTCCCGTTGCACCGGAGGCTGGTGAAGACGGGCCCGTCGTCACAGAAGAGAGAGAAGTGGAGGCCGCTGATGTTGTCCAGCAGCCAGGCCAGCGGCATGGAAGAGGTGAAGACTGGCTTCCTAAGCGAGGCACATTGCACCCTGACGGCCGCGTTGCCGTCTTTCTTGCACAGCTTCGCCAAGGGCACACGCAGCTCACCCTCGGCGTGGCAGCCTTGAATCCCTGCGACGCAAGACCAGCCTTCCACGGGGAGCTTGACGGAGGCGACCGTACGCCTCCTCTTCAGGCAGCAGGTGGAGTCCTTGCACGAGAGCTTGATGGAGTCCACCAGGGAGGAGCCTCGCTCCAGGGTTACCCACACGTTGAATTTCTGTCGAGATGCAGAGTTTCCCATCGTTGCTTCGATGTGATATAAAAAATATCCGTATATCGAGGAAATTGGTGTTAGGTAATAAAAGGAGGTGCTATGTTCATGAAGACCGACTGGCCTCCAGCAAATTCTTTCTGCTGTAATCTTGCCTAGTCGGCTAAGTAGTGCAGTTCACGCGTTGGATGGCGGGTAACAGGGCTGCAGCAACACGCTTCTTCATGTTGATTAATAATAATTAACAAAATAAAGGAAAATTCAAATTGTCGAGAGAGAGAGAGAGAGAGAGAGAGAGAGAGAGAGAGAGAGAGAGAGAGAGAGAGAGAGAGAGAGAGAGAGAGAGAGAGAGAGAGAGAGAGAGAGAGAGAGAGAGAGAGAGAGAGAGAGAGAAGGGAGCCACAGTAACGAAGAAAAGTAAGCAGTGCAAGTGGGAATAGGGATTATCGGTAGGTGGCAAAACGACCATCTCAGGGCGCCTCCAAGCACACACACACACACACACACACACACACACACACACACACACACACACACACACACACACACACACACACACACACACACACAGCCACATCTATGTGGTGGAGACTAGTCGTGATGAGGATAGTAGGTGGTGGTGGTGGTGGTAGTATACTTAGGGAAAGGTCGTAAATTGCTGAACACGTTTACCCAAGGACGAAGGAGGATTTGCCGGTTTAATGGCACAAACTTAGGGATACTTTAGCTATTAGAGGAGCGTTGAGGTGCTTTTTGTCAGGCTGCTCGTGTTCCCCTTATATTGAAAAGAAAATACAATAGATAATGATGCTAGGAAAAACAAGTATCGTCCAGGGTAACGTAAAGAATAGTTTGTTTGTTTTGTATCTTGAGTATGAGTAGTGAAAGGACCGGTGTTGAGTGCGCGATATTCTGGAGCTAAAGACTAGAAGTACAGTAGATGAGGAAGCCAGAAAAACAAGAATCGTCAAAGGTAATATAAGGAATAGTTTGTCTTTTCAATCTTAAACGAGGAGTGCAAGGACTGGTGTTGATTTGCGCGATACTTCGGCGCTGAATATTATAAGCTTAGTCTCTGATGACGGTAAGTAGATGATGATCCTCCACAGCAACAATAAATTCAGTTTGTTAACATTTTTTTTTACAGCAGAGGAGTCAGTTCAAGGGTATAAAAAAAAGTAAACAAATGTGAAAAAAAGCCTGCTACTCACTGCCCGCTACTCACTACTACTATACTGTAATTGAAGAATGCTAGGACTGGTGTTGACTGGTGTGAAGTGCGTCGAAGCGTGGTAATTTAGGGTTACGTGGAGGGCAAATTTGAGTACCTGTTTTAGTTTCCCTGTAACACTCATCGCTAATTGTCTTGATTTAACTTGTTGCTCATGACGAAATTGAGGAGTCTTACCTAATTAAGCATGAAATCGCATTAAAAATCTCCCGGTGAAATGGCAACCCGTCGTCAGGCGTGAGGCTCATATTACGTTAGTACAGTGTTCCCGACTAATCAAGCAAACAAGTAAGTAGCTTGAGCATAAATCTATTAAGAACGTCATGTAAATATTTGGGAAGCGACAACAAAAACTAGCCGCAAGGGTGCTCAAGAGGAGGGCGGGGAGGGAGAGTGGTATGGGTGGTAAGAGAGGTAGAGTGGCTCCGAAACCCGGCATGAACCCCAACTGAAAATATATGTCCCGTTCACTGATGCTCCCCCACAAGGCCGGCTGCCGCACCTGAGTTATGGAACAATAATATCTGCGTCCACTCAATCACATCACACACCTGGACTCGACAAAAAAGCTCAGTTTCTGATACGACTATAATGACCAGATTTCTCTTTTCTACTTACCCCACAACAGACCCCTCAGCAACACTCACTGGAATGGTAAATATGTCCCCTGCTGCGATTCATTGCGGGAGGATGTCGACGAAAGTATATCCAAGATGGCTAACCTCACTGCATTGCGCTAAATACTCCATCATGTGCGAATATTGCTTTCAATTACCTTGAATTTTATCAATAAAGTAAATTAAGCATGGCAAGCTGAGAGCAGGACCCCTCGGCTTAACGGATCCATGGTTAGTGAACAATGTGAACGCGTCGAAACAGCAAGCAATGGCTACTGCTCTGTCACACTTTCATCTTATAAGCAGGGATTCATGATTCATGATTCATGGCAGCACTGAAGGCAGGTGTTGCGGAATGGAAACTGGGTCATTTGGACTCTGGTGATTGGTTGCAGCTCTGCCGTACAGCTTATTCGGACGCCTTCCACCGTTTACCATTTATTAGTAACCTACAGTGAAAAGCCATACTTCACCGTTGTGAAGTGGTTAGCACGCATAACTACTAATCCTCGGGCCTGGTTTCGAATCCCGGCCCGGGCAATTGGTGCTCAGTCCACCCAGCTGTCCATCCTCACATTCTGACCGGTCGATAAATGGATATCTTGGAACTCCTAAGGGAAAGTCTGTGATAACTTAGATGTCACTCTTGCCTTGTGTCCCAGGTTAATGAGTTGAGATGGTTGTGTTTGTGGTAGAGGTTGGTGTAGGGGTGCTGGCTGAGGTGCTTGTGGGAGGGGTTGGTGTAGTGATGATGGTGTCGATGTTTGTGGTCAGGGTTGGTGTAGTAGTGATGGTGGTGGAGGTGTTGTGGTAGGGACGGTGTAGCAGTGATGGTGGTGGAGGTGTTGTGGTAGGGACGGTGTAGCAGTGATGGTGGTGGAGGTGTTGTGGTAGGGACGGTGTAGCAGTGATGGTGGTGGAGGTGTTGTGGTAGGGACGGTGTAGCAGTGATGGTGGTGGAGGTGTTGTGGTAGTGCCGGACGGTGTAGCAGTGATGGTGGTGGAGGTGTTGTGGTAGGGCCGGATGGTGTAGCAGGGATGGTGGTGGGGATGGTGTCGAAATGGTGGTCTGTGCGGTAGGAGTGATAGAGTGGTGTTGGCGGAGGTGTTTGTGGTAGTGGCGGTGGTGGTGGTGGAGTTTGGGATGCGGAGTGTGTCGAGGTGCTATAGTACCGCCCCATGTCGTATGGTGACTAACGAGGAGTATTTACAACCCGACCACCGTGCTATCTGGTTAGGGCAGCCTAGGAAGGGTTTCTTATAACCTTTGTAAATTGTTGCAATGCATCACAGTGAGTTACGTTCCACCCTCTTGAAGGAGCTCGGCGTCCCTCAGGGCTTCCACTCCACCTTCAGTAGGTACCCGTGGTAAAGGGTCATAACTCCTTCTTCCTCTCATTTTCCTTTTGGATAATACTCTCATTATCGCCTCTTGTGTCTCGTTCAGCATCCCAGCAGACATCGGTTGTGGTGCACGGAAGCCTTTACTGTCCTAAACAAACAAAAAAATATAGCGTTTGTTTATTAAGCCCCTATAGGTTGTTGTATTATGCAGTCTATAAAAGCCCGTCGGTATTAAGTAAACATGGAGTGAGTTTCGATCCTGGGTGTTACTTTGCGCGACCATTTAACGCCTCGGTGAAGAAGCGTGGCGCAGGGTACAAAAGCGCAAACTAATGTGGCAAACATATAGTGATGAAATTTTCCAGGTGGTCGATGTTGTGGGGGAAGTAAACATCGCAGTACTTACAGACTCGTAATTTTTTTTTTTTCCCGTCGCCTTTGGTGTTGCTAATTCTACCCACGCACACACAGGCGGGAGGAATTATTATGTCTTTTGAGGAGGCGTTTAACGCACGCACACTCTTTGACTTGTCTGCGGTGTCGTGTTCATAAACCGGAAAATTAATTACTGTAAAGACAAATATTAAAAGATACTTGGATTCGTGTCAAGGCGAACAGTTATATAACTTCACAGAAGGAATGGTCGATAAAAATGTGTGATAGACATTACAGACTAAAAGCCCAGTCATCAGTGGTCTTGGAGAGATGCGTGCAGTTTTCATTGCTGTTGGGATAAAACGGAGCTCTGCCCAAAGTTGCGCGTTTAAGGAAAACCACCTCCCTCCCCTTGCTGGTGCGGAAACCATAAAACTAACCTTATCTTCTGAATCTTATAAATAGGTGTGTGTGTGTGTGTGTGTGTGTGTGTGTGTGTGTGTGTGTGTGTGTGTGTGTGTGTGTGTGTGTGTGTGTGTTTGTAAGTTCATCATGATGTTTTTTTTTCTGAAAGTTTATATTTGTGTTTTCCTACATTTTGAAACGAATCAGCTCATCCGTAAAAGACACCATCGTATTAATTTCACAAGTTGCGTTTTCTTCTGTGTCGATTTTGAAAACAGAGCATTTGATATATTTTACAGTATTGCATTTTGCATTGAAAATACCTTTAGAAATATTTTATTCTCAAGACATAACTAACCTGTTTCAGCTGTTGGAAGCCACTGTGTATCCATCACTGATATATTTACTCCAAGCACTGTTTACATCCATCTGTATAAAAGAAAGTCAAACACGACTAACGTAATATATTGCAAGCTTACATGCATGTTTATTGTAAATAAGCCTAACTAAAATTAATCGCGTCCACATCCAATTGGCAAGGTCTTAAAATATGCTTCAGTATGGCTGCGTTAACGTGCCAAATATTCTTAAGTAAAAAAAAAAAAAAAGACGGACAAACAACTTTCAGACTCAGTCAGTATATGAATATTAACGTCACTCTAAACCTCTTTACGTTGGCTTGCGTGTACTAAGCTGGGCCGTGTGTGGACTTGTGCTGAATAAAAAGCTCGACTGCGGCAAGAGTGGCCTGCCAATGGGAAGAAGTTGAAATTTGTGCAGAAGTGTCCTGCGGCTAAAACGAAAACTGCGGAATGTGTTGGTACGAAGTTAACGATGGAGATAAGCGTGCGAGATACAATATTGTGACTTGAGAGAGAGAGAGAGAGAGAGAGAGAGAGAGAGAGAGAGAGAGAGAGAGAGAGAGAGAGAGAGAGAGAGAGAGAGAGAGAGAGAGAGAGAGAGAGAGAGAGAGAGAGAGAGAGAGAGAGAGAGAGAGAGACGTAGATGAAGTAAAAAGCGACCAAACGAACAAACAAACAGTCAGATGCACAAACACGTGAAAAACAAACAAACGGACAGACGAAAAAACATTCCGACACTCAGATGAGATAACAGACGGACCAACAGAGACATAGAAAGACGGAAAACAAATTCATAAGGAAACAAACAGGTAGACAGAAGCGGGGAGATTAGAGAGCAAGCGCCCATTGTAATATTAACTCATTTATCTCCCTTGCAGCTTTGTGAACTGTTTTGAGCATGTTGAGAGTTGATTGGGTCCGCGTTGGATCTGCCTGACGAGGTGTTGCTTGCGGGTGTCAAGAGCCTTGGGTTGGGGTGTTAATTTATTAAGCTTGATGATCCATCGGGAGGAGGTTGGTGAAATTGTGTTGTATGTTAATTGCTGCGTTTTCTTAATGACGAAGCAAAGCTGTGAGTTGTGAAAACCAACTCCTTTTTGTTGTATTGTTAAATAATAATGATAATTTTGGGGTGTAGTGGTAGTAGTAGCTGTAGCAGTAACATTAAAATCAGCAGTGGAAACAGTAGCAAAGGCAAGAACATTGTGATTATGGTGGTAACTGTGGAGGCAATACTAATTATAACTGTACTAATTCACTAACTAACTGCAATACTAACTCTACTAATTCACTAACTGACTGCAATACTAACTCTACTAATTCACTAACTGACTGCAATACCAACTGTACTAATTTACTAACTGACTGCAATACTAACTGTACTAATTCACTAACTGACTGCAATACTAACTGTACTAATTCACTAACTAACTGCAATACTAACTCTACTAATTCACTAACTGACTGCAATACTAACTCTACTAATTCACTAACTGACTGCAATACTAACTGTACTAATTCACTAACTAACTGCAATACTAACTGTACTAATTCACTAACTAACTGCAATACTAACTAATCAACAATAATAAAAAATCAATATATCAAAGAGAAAAATCATTTAACTTTGCCCAAAAAGTTATTATTCACTGCCTTAAATTTGATATTCCATATTCGTTTGTGAGCATGCCATGCTATTGAAGGCACCCTTTGTTGTGTTGTTTGGTGTCTTTTGGGTAGTTTTAGGCCACTCGGCAGTGACTGAAAAATCCCAGGTGATAGCGTGGGGATTCGAGCCGACGTTGTCAATGGCGTATTGAATGTGAACCCAGCACGCTAACCACTCAGCCACCGCCTATGTGTTAATGTATTTATAAATATTCATTTGTGTACACACAATTATATTTTGAGCGCTCGCACCTCTGTGTGTGTGGGGAGGGGTGACAGAGATAGACAGACAGACAGACAAACAGAGACAAAGAAGTATATATACATTCAGACAGATAGACAGGCAAACAGACAAAAAAAAATCGAACCGAAAGACAAATATAGGGAATAACAAGCAAAGAGACAGACCGAAGGTCAAATGCTCAAATCGTCAAACAAATGTACCGAATATGCAGACACAGATGACATATATACAAACTGAGACGCTGATTGTTCGAAAGACTGGCAATCCAAAAGACATCAGTAGAGACAAAAAAAAAAACATAACAACACAACTGTTTCGGAGTATAATCATACCGTGGGAGTAAGGACTCATCAGGAAAGTCTCCACCGCAGGATGGGAGATGTGAAGGTTGTGTAGCTTTCGAAAACAATTTTTAAATATTTAGGAAAGTCACTTTTTTTTTTTATCCGACCAGCTGAACACTATCACCATCAGTTTTGGCTTATTAGTAAAGATCAGCATTGGCATGTACGAGTAAATAAGAAATACATCGAATAAATAATATGAATCGTACCACTGCAACCAATAAAAAAAAAACATCGAATTCCAGTTTATCATGTTAAGAGAAAATGTTTCATGATTTATTGGTAAATGTCAGATCTCCAATACGACGTAAATTAGTATCCAGTGAAGACTTTGGGAGATGTTAAACACACACACACTTACTAAATATGTTTAAAGCATTTTGACAATCCACATTAAAAACAAGAACAGTAGTAACTGAGCTTTTCCCTTTTATTCTTCCAGACTCTATACATGAGCATCGCCTCACAGTTTTCTTACACGTCAATTAAACTCTGCTCGAAGGTTCCAGATCTGAACACCTTCATTAGCTTGTCTCTCTATATCCCGACGCTATAATGCTGATAGACACAAGGAGTCATTAATGGGGGCGCCCGGTGTGGAGTCCCTCGTGGATGGGAAGCGGGAGGGCTGTCAGCCCGTCACCCTTGGATGAAGCCAGGCAGTCAGGGTCAGCCAGTCCCGGCTCCTAGAGACTCACCAGAGGCATTTCGAGTGTCAGGCCACGGCGCGTCGCCCTGCTGCCGCCATTCCTCGTTCCTTCCCTGCTGGTGGTGTTAGAGGCTTGGTGTCGTATTACAAGACATTTCGCCGCCCAAGAACACACATTTGACAAGGCTCTCGTAGGAGTTGTGGGCATTTCCAGGAGTAGTTTTATGACCCTGGTGGGAGACTGACCCTTCTCCTATACTGTGAACCTGAGGAAACACTCATTAGGACCCGACAAACCCCCTCTTTGGCCTCTAGAAATCGCTGATGTGAGTAGCGAAAGTGTCTTATAATACCGACCTCGGTGTGCGGAAGACAGAGATAGAATGAACAGATAAATTAGTCCTCACTCAATAGCTCTGCGGCGGCCTAGTCCTGTCCGAATCATTGTCTGATAAGATCTTGAGCCATGGAGATTGTTTATCCGTAACGTATATTCTCATTCCATATTAAACTTGCAAAGTGTCTCAGAATTTATACTCATTTTCATGTCAGGGTATTTAGTACGCAATACAAACCAGGAAAGTGTACGCTATGCTGTCTGGTACCGGGAATCAGTGGTTGACTCTCATGATGTATCTGTAATCATGCATCTCCTATGTAGGGAATGATTTATGCAGCACTCTATCGACTTTAGATGGCGTTTAGTACATTTCCAATTTCCCCCCTACCTTTTCTATTAATCTCCTCCACCTGTTATTAATCTTACTGATTTGTTTCGCATAATGTTTGAAGACAGTGGGATTCAACAATTACTGAAGCGAGAAAATGCCAACTTCTTACTCCTAAGGGCCATATTTTCAAACGAATCGAACTCCCGTTATGACTGTTTCCCAAGGCCACAGAGAAGATTAACCTGTTTGTCACGGGTGATTTTACCATTCGGGGTGCAGAAGGCGTGTGCAACTATCACCAGCATCACAAAACAGTCCATGAGAACCACAGCCACCTCATTAAATTGAGAGGCTTTTCAAACAGGCGAACCGAGGCGCCGATACCTTTAAGAATAAGACCTCCTTCCATCCAGCCAGTTAGCTCCCGTAGCTAACCAGACACTCCCTCCATCCGGCCAATCAGCTCCCGTAGCGATCTTCCCTACAAAAGGTGTAACTAGCTCTAGATTTCGCCCCATGCAATGTCAACTCCGAGCTCCCTAAAACGGCATATCTCAAACCGAGGTGATGTGGTAAATCTCAACCCTGTATAGGGTAAGCAAAGGGAAAAAGATACCCCCATCTCAAGAAATCAAAATCCCGTGGCTGGCCCCCGAGCCAAGATAACTTTCAGAAGGCTAAATGGATATAAAGCTTGGATTGCCTCACGCAGCTAACCCACAAAAACAAGCAAACACTCAAAAACAAAAGCAAAGCTGCATGGAAGTAAGGGTGGAATTACCCTTCCAAGAAAGCTCACAAACTCGGACGAACTCTCAAAAACACAATAAAAGCACCATGCACGTAGTGGTGGACATACCCCTCGAAGAGAACTCACGAACTCAAACAAGCATTGAGAAATACAGTAAAAGCAGCATGGACGTGCGGGTTGAATTACCCCTCGATGATAAATCACAAGGTGAAGTGTTCCTTCAGACACACAATAACAACAAACACGGAGCGATGGAAGGCACAATGTCGCGTTTATCAACGCCCTGCCAACGCCTACGCAAGGCTATTGTGCGCCGCCCGTACAAGTGTGTGGCCAGCCTGCTGCTGCTCCTGCTGCTGGCCGGCCACGTGGTCACCCTGGCCTACGCCTACCATCAGCAGGACCAGAGTGACCTCCTGCGGGGCATTGCCGCGCTGTGCTCCGTGCTCGTCCTCCTCCTGACGCACGGACATGATTCCCTGCGTAGGGCGTGGCTCGCCGTTCACGTCACCTATAGTGACGATCTCGCGCGAGGCGCCCTCCGCGTGCTAAACAACCTGCAGGCACAGCCCCTGCTGCACGGACTGGGCCTGGGACCCCCAGACACCCTGCACACCCTCGCCTACTGGTGGTGGGTCCTGCAAGGGCTGCTGCTCGCTACCCTGGCGAGCTTCATCTCGGGACCCAGCACCCCGGACAAAGACAACCCTGACGATGACAACCCTGGCGCTGACCCTGACAGTGATCCTCACCCTGTGGGTGACTTTGAAGTGGAACTGAGGGAGGTGGTGGTGGCGGTGGAGGATGGACAGCAGAGGTGCATTAACAGCAACATGCACGTAACGGTTGAATTACCTCTCGAAGATAACTCACAAAGTGAAGTGTTCCTTGAGACACACAATAACAACAAACACGGAGCGATGGAAGGCACAATGTCGCGTTTACCAACGCCCAGCCAACGCCTACGCAAGGCTATTATGCGCCGCCCGTACAAGTGTGTGGCCGGCCTGCTGCTGCTCCTGCTGCTGGCCGGCCACGTGGCCACCCTGGCCTACGCCTACCATCAGCAAGGCCAGAGTGACCTCCTGCGGGGCATTGCCGCGCTGTGCTCCGTGCTCGTCCTCCTCCTGACGCACGGACATGATTCCCTGCGTAGGGCGTGGCTCGCCGCTCACGTCACCTATAGTGACGCCCTCGCGCGAGGTGCGCTCCGCGTGCTATACGACCTGCAGGCACAGCCCCTGCTGCACGGACTGGGCCTGGGACCCTCCGACGCCCTGCACACCCTCGCCTACTGGTGGTGGGTCCTGCAAGGGCTGCTGCTCGCTACCCTGGCGAGCTTCATTTCGGGACCCAGCGCCCCTGACGATGAGAACCCTTACGATGACAACCCTGATGATGACAAATCTGATGATGACAACCCTGACGATGACCCTGGTCTTGATCTTGACCCTGTGTTTAAAGAGGATGACTTTGAAGAAGTGAACCCGAGGGAGGTGGTGGTGGTGGTGGAGGCAGTGGATTGGCAGTTCAGGGTGGGGGCTCTAGTCCCCCCTCCTGTCCCGCCCGTCCACCACCCTCGGGGTGAGGAGAAGGGTGAAGACGAGGATGAGTTTGAGGACGTGGATCAGAGGGAGGTGATGGAGGAGGGGCAGTTCGGGGTGGGGGACCTTGCCGCCCCTCCCGAGCCGCCTGCCGAGGAGATTGAAGAAGAAGATGGCTTTGAGGAGGTGGACCGGGTGGAGATGGACCGGGAAGAGGTGGTGGAGGTGGTGGTGGGGCAGATCGGGGTGGGCGCTGTTGCCGCCCCTCCGGAACCGCGCGCCCCGCCACCCTGGTCCTGTTGAGTAAGGAGGGTGAAGGCGAGGATGATTTTGACGAAGTAAGCGAGAGGGACGTGGCAGCGATGGGTTAAGGCCACTGCAGAATGTATAAAAAAAAAAAAAAGAAACTAATTAAAAAATAAAATAATAAATAAAATACAAAAAAAAAAAAAAGGAAATACATAAGATTAGGATTAAGACTAATGAAAAAAATCAAACCAAATACAAAATACATAAAAAAAAACAAAAAACAAAAAAGTAAAAAAAAATCAAACCCCAATACAAAATGTGAGGGTAAAGGTTAAGGATCACATTTCTTTGCGTCAAAAAGGAGCAATGGTTTCACCCGACAAGAAGAAAATTTGTGAAATCGCCACAGTATTAATGAAAGTTCCGTTCACAGCTTAGAAATAACGACCGGTAAACTTGGTTAAGCTTTAAGATCGATCAAAACAAAACAAGTCATCGGCCAGTGAGTATATGTCTTGAACGACTTGAGAAACAAAACAAAAAAAGGACAATAATTAATCTCACATTGCAGTTCAAAATGTCCTTGCGCAATGGAACATCCGAAACAAATACCGTGTGTGTGTCTGTGTGTGTGTGTGTGTGTGTGTGTGTGTGTGTGTGTGTGTGTGTGTGTGTGTGTGTGTGTGTGTGTGTGTGTGTGTGTGTGTGTGTGTGTGTGTGTGTGTGTGTGTGTGTGTGAGTGAGTGAGTGAGTGGGTGAGCGAATGAGTGAGTGTGCATGTGTGTGGCGGGGGAAGGGTACTGTGTGTCGATGTATGTGATGCCGTGTGATATGATATGATTCACAGTGATGGCGTGTGGTAGGTTTCCTTTCCAGGTAATGCTGTGTGATATGTTTCCTTTTCAGGTGATGTTGTGTGATATGTTTCTTTTCCAGGTAATGTTGTGTGATATGTTTCCTTTCCAGGTAATGTTGTTTCATATGTCTCCTTTCCAGGTAATGTTGTGTGATATGTTTCCTTTCCAGGTAATGTTGTGTGATATGTTTCCTTTCCAGGTAATGTTGTGTGATATGTTTCCTTTCCAGGTAATGTTGTGTAATATGTTTCCTTTCCAGGTAATGTTGTTTGATATGTTTCCTTTCCAGGTAATGTTGTGTGATATGTTTCCTCTCCAGGTAATGTTGTGTGATATGTTTCCTTTCCAGGTAATGTTGTGTGATATGTTTCCTTTTCAGGTAATGTTGTGTGATGTTTCCTTTCCAGGTAATGTTGTGTGATATGTTTCCTTCCCAGGTAATGTTGTGTGATATGTTTCCTTTTCAGGTAATGTTGCGTGATATGTTTCCTTTTCAGGTAATGTTATGTGATATATTTCCTTCCCAGGTAATGTTGTGTGATATATTTCCTTTCCAGGTAATGTTGTGTTATATGTTTCATTTCCAGGTAATGTTGTGTGATATGTTTCCTTTCCAGGTAATGTTGTGTGATATGTTTCCTTTCCAGGTAATGTTATGTGATATATTTCCTTTCCAGGTAATGTTGTGTTATATGTTTCCTTTCCAGGTAATGTTGTGTGATACGTTTCCTTTCCAGGTAATGTTATGTGATATATTTCCTTCACAGGTAATGTTGTGTGATATATTTCCTTTCCAGGTAATGTTGTGTGATATGTATCCTTTCCAGGTAATGTTGTGTGATATGTTTCCTTTCCATTTAATGTTGAGTGATGTGTTTCCTTTCCATTTAATGTTGAGTGATATGTTTCCTTTCCATTTAATGTTGTGTGATATGTTTGATTCCCCGGTAATGTTGTGTGATATGTTTCTTTTCCATTTAATTTTGTGTGATATGTTTCCTTTCCAGGTAATGTTGTGTGATAAGTTTCCTTTCCAGGTAATGTTGTGTAATATGTTTCCTTTCCATTTAATGTTGAGTGATATGTTTTTCCTTTCCAGGTAATGTTGTGTAATATGTTTCATTCCCAGGTAATGTTGTGTGCTATGTTTCCTTTCCATTTAATGTTGTGTGATATGTTTCATTTATATTTAATATTATGTGATATGTTTCCTTTCCAGGTAATGTTACTTTCCTTTCCAGGTAATGTTGTGTGATATGTTTCCTTTACAGGTAACGTTATGTGATATGTTTCCTTTCCAGGTAATGTTGTGTGATATGTTTCCTTTCCAGGTAATGTTGTGTGATATGTTTCCTTCCCAGGTAATGTTGTGTGATATGTTTCCTTGCAAGGTAATGTTGTGTGATATGTTTCCTATCCAGGTAATGTTGAGTGATATCTTTCCTTTCCAGGTAGTGTTGTGTGATATGTTTCCTTCCCATATAATGTTGTGTGATATGTTTCCTTCCCAGGTAATGTTGTGTGATATGTTTCCTCCCCAGGTAATTGTGTGTGATGTTTCCTTTCCAGGTAATGTTGAGTGATATGTTTCCTTTCCAGGTAATGTTGTGTGATATGTTTCCTTCCCAGGTAATGTTGAGTGATATGTTTCCCTCCCAGGTAATTTTGTGTGATGTTTCCTTTCCAGGTAATGTTGAGTGATATATTTCCTTTCCAGGTAATGTTGTGTGATATGTTTTCTTCCCAGGTAATGTTGAGTGATATGTTTCCCTCCCAGGTAATGTTGTGTGATATGTTTCCTTCCCAGGTAATGTTGTGTGATATGTTTCCTTCCCAGATAATGTTGTGTGATATGTTTCCTTGCAAGGTAATATTGTGTGATATGTTTCCTTACAAGGTAATGTTGTGTGATATGTTTCCTTCCCAGATAACGTTATGTGATATATTTCCTTCCCAGGTAGTGTTGTGTGATATGTTTCCTTGCAAGGTAATGTTGTGTGATATGTTTCCTTCCCAGGTAATGTTGAGTGATATGTTTCATTCCCAGGTAATGTTGTGTGATATGTTTCCTTTCCATTTAATGTTGTGTGATATGTTTCCTTTCCATTTAATGTTGTGTGGTATGTTTCCTTCCCAGATAATGTTGTGTGATATGTTTCCTTCCCAGATAATGTTGTGTGATATGTTTCCTTTCCAGGTAATGCTGAGTTATATGTTTCCTTTCCATTTAATGTTGTGTGATATGTTTCCTTTCCAGGTAATGTTGTGTGATATGTTTCCTTCGCAGATAATGTTGTGTGATATGTTTCATTTCCATTTAATGTCGTGTGATATGTTTCCTCCCCAGGTAATGTTGTGTGATATGTTTCCTTTCCATTTAATGTCGTGTGATATGTTTCCTTTCCAGGTAATGTTGTGTGATATGTTTCCTTTCCAGGTAATGTTGTGTGATATGTTTCCTTTCCAGGCAATGTCGTGTGATATGTTTCCTTCCCAGCTAATGTTGTGTGATATGTTTCCTTTCCATGTAATGTTGTGTGATATGTTTCCTTCCCAGGTAATGTTGTGTGATATGTTTCCTTCCCAAGTAATGTTGTGTGATATGTTTCCTTTCCAAGTAATATTGTGTGATATGTTTCCTTCCCAGGTAATGTTGTGTGACATGTTTCCTTTCCAGGTAATGTTGTGTGATATGTTTCCTTTCCATTTAATGTCGTGTGATATGTTTCCTTTCCAGGTAATGTTGTGTGATATGTTTCCTTTCCATTAATGTCGTGTGATATGTTTCCTCTCCTGGTAATGCTGTGTGATATGTTTCCTTTCCATTTAATGTTGTGTGATATGTTTCATTTCCATTAATGTCGTTTGATATGTTTCCTTTCCCAGGTAATGTTGTGTGATATGTTTCCTTTCCATTTAATGTCGTGTGTTATGTTTCCTTTCCAAGTAATGTTGTGTGATATGTTTCCTTTCCATTTAATGTTGTGTGATATGTTTCCTTCCCATGGAATGTTGTGTGATATGTTTCCTTTCCATTTAATGTTGTGTGATATGTTTCCTTTCCATTTAATGTTGTGTGATATGTTTCCTTCCTAGGTAATGTCATGTGATATGTTTCCTTCTCAGGTAATATTGTGTGAGATGTACCCTTTCCATTTAATGTTGTGTGATATGTTTTCTTTCCAGGTAATGCCATGTGATATGTTTCCTTCCTAGGTAATGTTGAGTGATATGTTTCCTTCCCAGGTAATGTTCTGTGATATGTTTCCTTCCTAGGTAATGTTTTGTGATATGTTTCCTTCGTAGCTAATGCTGTGTGATATGTTTCCTTACCAGCTAATGTTGTGTGATATGTTTCCTTCCCAGGTAATGTTGTGTGATATGTTTCCTTCCCAGGTAATGTTGTGTGATATGTTTCCTTTGCAGGTAATGTTGTGTGATATGTTTCCTTCCCAGGTAATGTTGTGTGATATGTTTCCTTTCCAGGTAATGTTGAGTGATATGTTTCCTTTACAGGTAATCTTGTGTGATATGTTTCCTTTTCAGGTAATGTTGTGTGATATGTTTCCTTTCCAGGTAATATTGTGTTAATGTTTCCTTTCCATGTAATATTGTGTAATATATTTCCTTTCCAGGTAATATTGTGTGATATGTTAACTTTACTGGTAATGTTGTGTAATATGTCTCCTTTCCAGGTAATGTTGTGTGATATGTTTCCTTTCCATTTAATGTTGAGTGATATGTTTCCTTTCCAGGTAATGTTGTGTGATATGTTTCTATCCCAGGTAATGTTGTGTGATATGTTTCCTTTCCAGGTAATGTTGTGTGATATGTTTCCTTCCCAGGTAATGTTGTGTGATATGTTTCCTTTGCAGGTAATGTTGTGTGATATGTTTCCTTCGCAGATAATGTTGTGTGATATGTTTCCTTTCCATTTAATGTTGTGTGATATGTTTCCTTTCCATTTAATGTTGAGTGATATGTTTCCTTTCCATTTAATGTTGAGTGATATGTTTCCTTTCCATTTAATGTTGTGTGATATGTTTGATTCCCCGGTAATGTTGTGTGATATGTTTCCTTTCTATTTAATGTTGAGTGATATGTTTCCTTTCCAGGTAATGTTGTGTGATAAGTTTCCTTTCCAGGTAATGTTGTGTAATATGTTTCCTTTCCATTTAATGTTGAGTGATATGTTTTTCCTTTCCAGGTAATGTTGTGTAATATGTTTCATTCCCAGGTAATGTTGTGTGCTATGTTTCCTTTCCATTTAATGTTGTGTGATATGTTTCCTTTATATTTAATATTATGTGATATGTTTCCTTTCCAGGTAATGTTACTTTCCTTTCCAGGTAATGTTGTGTGATATGTTTCCTTCCCGGGTAACGTTATGTGATATGTTTCCTTCCCAGGTAATGTTGTGTGATATGTTTCCTTTCCAGGTAATGTTGAGTGATATGTTTCCTTCCCAGGTAATGTTGTGTGATATGTTTCCTTGCAAGGTAATGTTGTGTTATATGTTTCCTCTCCAGGTAATGTTGAATGATATCTTTCCTTTCCAAGTAGTGTTGTGTGATATGTTTCCTTCCCAGATAATGTTGTGTGATACGTTTCCTTCCCAGGTAATGTTGTGTGATATGTTTCCTCCCCAGGTAATTTTGTGTGATGTTTCTTTTCCAGGTAATGCTGAGTAATATATTTCCTTTCCAGGTAATGTTGTGTGATATGTTTCCTTCCCAGGTAATGTTAAGTGATATGTTTCCCTCCCAGGTAATTTTGTGTGATGTTTCCTTTCCAGGTAATGTTGAGTGATATATTTCCTTTCCAGGAAATGTTGTGTGATATGTTTTCTTCCCAGGTAATTTTGAGTGATATGTTTCCCTCCCAGGTAATGTTGTGTGATATGTTTCCTTCCCAGGTAATGTTGTGTGATATGTTTCCTTCCCAGATAATGTTGTGTGATATGTTTCCTTGGAAGGTAATATTGTGTGATATGTTTCCTTGCAAGGTAATGTTGTGTGATATGTTTCCTTCCCAGATAACGTTATGTGATATATTTCCTTCCCTGGTAGTCTTGTGTGATATGATTCGTTGCAAGGTAATGTTGTGTGATATGTTTCCTTCCCAGGTAATGTTGAGTGATATGTTTCATTCCCAGGTAATGTTGTGTGATATGTTTCCTTTCCATTTAATGTTGTGTGATATGTTTCCTTTCCATTTAATGTTGTGTGGTATGTTTCCTTCCCAGATAATGTTGTGTGATATGTTTCCTTCCCAGATAATGTTGTGTGATCTGTTTCCTTTCCAGGTAATGTTGAGTTATATGTTTCCTTTCCATTTAATATTGTGTGATATGTTTCCTTTCCAGGTAATGTTGTCTGATATGTTTCCTTCGCAGATAATGTTGTGTGATATGTTTCATTTCCATTTAATGTCGTGTGATATGTTTCCTTTCCAGGTAATGTTGTGTGATATGTTTCCTTTCCAGGAAATGTTCTGTGATATGTTTCCTCTCCAGGCAATGTCGTGTGATATGTTTCCTTCCCAGCTAATGTTGTGTGATATGTTTACTTTCCATGTAATGTTGTGTGATATGTTTCATTCCCAGGTAATGTTGTGTGATATTTCTCCTTCCCAAGTAATGTTGTGTGATGTGTTTCCTTTCCAAGTAATATTGTGTGATATGTTTTCTTCCCAGGTAATGTTGTGTGACATGTTTCCTTTCCAGGTAATGTTGTGTGATATGTTTCCTTTCTATTTAATGTCGTGTGATATGTTTCCTTTCAAGGTAATGTTGTGTGATATGTTTCCTTTCCATTTAATGTTGAGTGATATGTTTTTCCTTTTCAGGTAATGTTGTGTAATATGTTTCATTCCCAGGTAATGTTGTGTGATATATTTCCTTTCCATTTAATGTTGTGTGATATGTTTCCTTTATATTTAATGTTATGTGATATGTTTCCTTTACAGGTAATGTTACTTTCCTTTCCAGGTAATGTCGTGTGATATGTTTCCTTCCCAGGTAACTTTATGTGATATGTTTCCTTCCCAGATAATGTTGTGTGATATGTTTCCTTTCCAGGTAATGTTGTGTGATATGTTTCCTTCCCAGGTAACGTTGTGTTATATATTTCATTCGCAGATAATGTTGTGTAATATGTTTCCTTGCAAGGTAATGTTGTGTGATATGTTTCCTTCCCATGTAATGTTAAGTGATATGTTTCCTTTCCTGGTAATGTTGTGTGATATGTTTCCTTCCCAGATAATGTTGTGTGATATGTTTCCTTAACAGGTAATGTTGAGTGATATGTTTCCTCCCAAGGTAATATTGTGTGATGTTTCCTTTCCAGGTAATGTTGAGAGATATGTTTCCTTCCCAGGTAATGTTGAGTGATATGTTTCCTATTCAGGTAATGTTGAGTGATATGTTTCCTTCCCTGGTAATGTTGTTTGATATGTTTCCTTCCCAGGTAATGTTGTGTGATATGTTTCCTTCCCAGATAATGTTGTGTGATATGTTTCCTTGCAAGGTAATGTTGTGTAATATGTTTCATTGAAGGTAATGTTGTGTGATATGTTTCCTTCCCAGGAAATGTTATGTGATATATTTCCTTCCCAGGTAGTGTTGTGTGATATGTTTCCTTGCAAGGTAATGTTGTGTGATATGTTTCCCTCCCAGGTAATGTTGAGTGATATGTTTCCTTCCCAGGTAATTTTGTGTGATATGTTTCCTTTCCATGTAATGTTGTGTGATATGTTTCCTTTCCATTTAATGTTGTGTGATATGTTTCCTTTAAATTTAATGTTTTGTGATATGTTTCCTTTCCATTTAATTTTGTGTGATATGTTTCCTTCCCAGATAATGTTGTGTGATATGTTTCCTTTCCAGGTAATGTTGTGTTATATGTTTCCTTTCCATTTAATGTTGTGTGATATGTTTCCTTTCCAGGTAAAGTTGTGTGATATATTTCCTTCCCAGATAATGTTGTGTGATATGTTTCCTTTCCATTTAATGTTGTGTGATATGTTTCCTTTCCAGGTAATGTCGTGTGATATGTTTCCTTTCCAGGTAATGTTGTGTGATATGTTTCCTTTCCATTAATGTCGTGTGATATGTTTCCTCTCCTGGTAATGCTGTGTGATATGTTTCCTTTCCATTTAATGTTGTGTGTGATAAGTTTCATTTCCATTAATGTCGTTTGATATGTTTCCTTTCCCAGATAATGTTGTGTGATATGTTTCCTTTCCATTTAATGTCGTGTGTTATGTTTCCTTTCCAGGTAATGTTGTGTGATATGTTTCCTTTCATTTAATGTTGTGTGATATGTTTCCTTCCCATGGAATGTTGTGTGATATGTTTCCTTTCCATTTAATGTTGTGTGATATGTTTCCTTTCCATTTAATGTTGTGTGGTATGTTTCCTTGCTAGGTAATGTCATGTGATATGTTTCCTTCTCAGGTAATGTTGTGTGAGATGTACCCTTTCCATTTAATGTTGTGTGATATGTTTTCTTTCCAGGTAATGCCATGTGATATGTTTCCTTACTAAGTAATGTTGATTGATATGTTTCCTTCCCAGGTAATGTTGTGTGATATGTTCTCTTTCCAGGTAATGTTCTGTGATATGTTTCCTTCCCAGGTAATGTTGTGTGATATGTTTCCTTCCCAGCTAATGCTTTGTGATATGATTCCTTACCAGCTAATCTTGTGTGATATGTTTCCTTCCCAGGTAATGTTGTGTGATATGTTTCCTTCCCAGGTAATGTTGTGTGATATGTTTCCTTTCCAGGTAATGTTGTGTGATATGTTTCCTTTCCAGGTAATGTTGTGTGATATGTTTCCTTTCCAGGTAATGTTGTGTGATATGTTTCCTTTCCAGGTAATGTTGTGTGATATGTTTCCTTTCCAGGTAATGTTGTGTGATATGTTTCCTTTCCAGGTAATATTGTGTGATATGTTTCCTTTCCAGGTAATGTTGTGTTATATGTTTCCTTTCCAGGTAATGTTGTGTGATATGTTTCCTTTCCATTTAATGTTGAGTGATATGTTTCCTTTCCAGGTAATGTTGTGTGATATGTTTCCTTTCCAGGTAATGTTGTGTGATATGTTTCCTTTCCAGGTAATGTTGTGTGATATGTTTCCTTCCAGGTAATTTTGTGTGATATGTTTACTTTCCAGGTAATGTTGTGTGATATATTTCCTTTCCAGGTAATGTTGTGTGATATGTTTCCTTTCCATTTAATGTTGTGTGATATGTTTCCTTTCCATTTAATGTTGTGTGATATGTTTCCTTTCCATTTAATGTTGAGTGATATGTTTCCTTTCCATTTAATGTTGTGTGATATGTTTCCTTTCCAGGTAATGTTGTGTGATATGTTTCCTTTCCAGGTAATGTTGTGTAATATGTTTCCTTTCCAGGTAATGTTGTGTGATATGTTTCCTTTCCAGGTAATGTTGTGTAATATGTTTCCTTTCCATTTAATGTTGTATGATATGTTTACTTTTCAGGTAATGTTGTGTGATATGTTTCCTTTCCAGGTAATGTTGTGTGATATGTTTCATTTCAAGTTAATTTTTTGTGATATGTTTCCTTTACTGGTAATGTTTTGTGATATGTTTCCTTTCCAGGTAATGTTGTGTGATATGTTTCCTTTCCAGGTAATGTTGTGTGATATGTTTCCTTTCCAGGTAATGTTGTGTGATATGTTTCCTTTCCAGGTAATGTTGTGTGATATGTTTCCTTTCCAGGTAATGTTGTGTGATATGTTTCCTTTCCAGGTAATGTTGTGTGATATGTTTCCTTTCCAGTTAATGTTGTGTGATATGTTTCCTTTCAAGGTAATTTTGTGTAATATTTTTCATTTCCAGGTAATGTTGTGTGATATGTTTCCTTTCCAGGTAATGTTGTGTGATATGTTTCCTTTACAGGTAACGTTATGTGATATGTTTCCTTTCCAGGTAATATTGTGTGATATGTTTCCTTTCCAGGTAATGTTGTGTGATATGTTTCCTTCCCAGGTAATGTTGTGTGATATATTTCCTTTTCCAGGTAATGTTGTGTGATATGTTTCCTTTCCATTTAATGTCGTGTGATATGTTTCCTTTCTAGGTAATGTTGTGTGATATGTTTCCTTTCCAGGTAATGTTGTGTGATATGTTTCCTTTCCAGGTAATGTCTGTGATATGTTTCCTTTCCAGGTAATGTTGTGTGATATGTTTCCTTTCAGGTAATGTTGTGTGATATGTTTCCTTTCCAGGTAATGTTGTGTGATATGTTTCCTTCCAGGTAATGTTGTGTGATATGTTTCCTTTCCAGGTAATGTTGTGTGATATGTTTCCTTTCAGGTAATGTTGTGTGATATGTTTCCTTTCCAGGTAATGTTGTGTGATATGTTTCCTTCCAGGTAATGTTGTGTGATATGTTTCCTTCCCAGGTAATGTTGTGATATGTTTCCTTTCAGGTAATGTTGTGTGATATGTTTCCTTTCCAGGTAATGTTGTGTGATATGTTTCCTTTCAGGTAATGTTGTGTGATATGTTTCCTTTCAGGTAATGTTGTGTGATATGTTTCCTTCCAGGTAATGTTGTGTGATATGTTTCCTTCCCAGGTAATGTTGTGTGATATGTTTCCTTTCCAGGTACTGGTGTGTGATATGTTTCCTTTCAGGTAATGTTGTGTGATATGTTTCCTTCCAGGTAATGTTGTGTGATATGTTTCCTTTCAGGTAATGTTGTGTGATATGTTTCCTTTCCAGGTAATGTTGTGTGATATGTTTCCTTTCCAGGTAATGTTGTGTGATATGTTTCCTTTCCAGGTAATGTTGTGTGATATGTTTCCTTTCCAGGTAATGTTGTGTGATATGTTTCCTTCCCAGGTAATGTTGTGTGATATGTTTCCTGTCCAGATAATGTTGTGTGATATGTTTCCTTTCCAGGTAAAGTTGTGTGATATGTTTCCTTTCCAGGTAATGTTGTGTGATATGTTTCCTTTCCGGGTAATATTGTGTAATATGTTTCCTTTCCAGGTAATTTGTGTGATATGTTTCCTTTCCAGGTAATGTTGTGTGATATGTTTCCTTTCCAGGTAATGTTGTGTGATATGTTTCCTTTCCAGGTAATGTTGTGTGATATGTTTCCTTTCCATTTAATGTTGTGTGATATGTTTCCTTTCCAGGTAATGTTGTGTGATATGTTTCCTTTCCAGGTAATGTTGTGTGATATGTTTCCTTTCCAGGTAATGTTGTGTGATATGTTTCCTTTCCAGGTAATGTTGTGTGATATGTTTCCTTTCCATTTAATGTTGTGTGATATGTTTCCTTTCCATTTAATGTTGTGTGATATGTTTCCTTTCCAGGTAATGTTGTGTGATATGTTTCCTTTCCAGGTAATGTTGTGTGATATGTTTCCTTTCCATTTAATGTTGTGTGATATGTTTCCTTTCCAGGTAATGTTGTGTGATATGTTTCCTTCCCAGGTAATGTGTGATATGTTTCCTTTCCAGGTAATGTCGTGTGATATGTTTCTTTTCCAGGTAATGTTGTGTGATATGTTTCCTTTCCATTAATGTCGTGTGATATGTTACTTTTCCAGGTAATGTTGTGTGATATGTTTCCTTTCCATTAATGTCGTGTGATATGTTTCCTTTCCATTAATGCCGTGTGATATGTTTCCTTCCCAGGTAATGTTGTGTGATATGTTTCCTTTCCAGGTAATGTTGTGTGATATGTTTCCTTTCCAGGTAATGTTGTGTGATATGTTTCCTTTCCATTTAATGTTGTGTGATATGTTTCCTTTCCAGGTAATGTTGTGTGATATGTTTCCTTCACAGGTAATGTTGTGTGATATGTTTCCTTTCCAGGTAATGTTGTGTGATATGTTTCCTTTCCAGGTAATGTTGTGTGATATGTTTCCTTTCCAGGTAATGTTGTGTGATATGTTTCCTTATCAGGGAATGTTGTGTGATATGTTTTCTTTCCAGGTAATGTGTGATATGTTTCCTTTCCAGGTAATGTTGTGTGATATGTTTCCTTCCTAGGTAATGTTGAGTGATATGTTTCCTTCCCAGGTAATGTTGTGTGATATGTTTCCTTTCCAGGTAATGTTGTGTGATATGTTTCCTTTCCAGGTAATGTTGTGTGATATGTTTCCTTCCCAGGTAATGTTGTGTGATATGTTTCCTTCCCAGGTAATGTTGTGTGATATGTTTCCTTTCCAGGTAATGTTGTGTGATATGTTTCCTTCCCAGGTAATGTTGTGTGATATGTTTCCTTTCCAGGTAATGTTGAGTGATATGTTTCCTTCCCAGGTAATGTTGTGTGATATGTTTCCTTTCCAGGTAATGTTGTGTGATATGTTTCCTTTCCAGGTAATGTTGTGTGATATGTTTCCTTCCCAGGTAATGTTGTGATATGTTTCCTTTCCAGGTAATGTTGTGTGATATGTTTCCTTCCCAGGTAATGTTGTGTGATATGTTTCCTTTCCAGGTAATGTTGTGTGATATGTTTCCTTTCCAGGTAATGTTGTGTGATATGTTTCCTTTCCAGGTAATGTTGTGTGATATGTTTCCTTTCCAGGTAATGTTGTGTGATATGTTTCCTTTCCATTTAATGTTGTGTGATATGCTTTCTTTTCTGGTAATGTTGTGTGATATGTTTCCTTCCCAGGTAATGTTGTGTGATATGTTTCCTTCCCAGGTAATGTTGTGTGATATGTTTCCTTGCAAGGTAATGTTGTGTGATATGTTTCCTTTCCAGGTAATGTTGTGTGATATGTTTCCTTTCCAGGTAATGTTGTGTGATATGTTTCCTTTCCAGGTAATGTTGTGTGATATGTTTCCTTTCCAGGTAATGTTGTGTGATATGTTTCCTTTCCAGGTAATGTTGTGTGATATGTTTCCTTTCCAGGTAATGTTGTGTGATATGTTTCCTTCCCAGGTAATGTTGTGTGATATGTTTCCTTTCCAGGTAATGTTGTGTGATATGTTTCCTTTCCAGGTAATGTTTGTGATATGTTTCCTTTCCAGGTAATGCTGTGATATGTTTCCTTTCCAGGTAATGTTGTGTGATATGTTTCCTTCCCAGGTAATGTTGTGTGATATGTTTCCTTTCCAGGTAATGTTGTGTGATATGTTTCCTTTCCATGTAATGTTGTGTGATATGTTTCCTTCCCAGGTAATGTTGTGTGATATGTTTCCTTACCAGGTAATGTTGTGTGATATGTTTCCTTTCCAGGTAATGTTGTGTGATGTTTCCTTTCCAGGTAATGTTGTGTGATATGTTTCCTTTCCAGGTAATGTTGTGTGATATGTTTCCTTTCCAGGTAATGTTGTGTGATATGTTTCCTTCCCAGGTAATGTTGTGTGATATGTTTCCTTCCCAGGTAATGTTGTGTGATATGTTTCCTTTCCAGGTAATGTTGTGTGATATGTTTCCTTCCCAGGTAATGTTGTGTGATATGTTTCCTTTCCAGGTAATGTTGTGTGATATGTTTCCTTTCCAGGTAATGTGTGATATGTTTCCTTCCCAGGTAATGTTGTTTGATATGTTTCCTTCCCATGTAATGTTGTGTGATATGTTTCCTTTCAAGGTAATGTTGTGGTATGTTTCCTTCCCAGGTAATGTTGTGTGATATGTTTCCTTTCCATTTAATGTTGAGTGATATGTTTCATTTTAATTTAATTATTTGTGATATGTTTCCTTAAAATCTAATGTTGTGTGATATGTTTCCTTTCCAGGTAATGTTGTGTGATATGTTTCCTTCCCAGGTAATGTTATGTGATATGTTTCCTTTCCAGGTAATGTTGTGTGATATGTTTCCTTTCCAGGTAATGTTGTGTGATATGTTTCCTTCCCAGGTAATGTTGTGTGATATGTTTCCTTCCCAGGTAATGTTGTGTGATATGTTACCTTTCATTGTAATGTTGTGATATATGTTTCATTTTAAGGTAATATTGTGTGATATGTTTCCTTTCCTGGTAATGTTGTGTGATATGTTTCCCTTCCATTTAATGTTGTGTGATATGTTTTCTTTCCATTAATGTCGTGTGATATGTTTCCTTTCCCAGGTAATGTTGAGTGATATGTTTCCTTCCCAGGTAATGTTGTGTGATATGTTTCCTTTCCAGGTAATGTTGTGTGATATGTTTCCTTTCCAGGTAATGTTGAGTGATATGTTTCCTTCCCAGGTAATGTTGTGTGATATGTTTCCTTTCCAGGTAATGTTGTGTGATATGTTTCCTTGCAAGGTAATGTTGTGTGATATGTGTCCTTCCCAGGTGATATTGAGTGATATGTTTCCTTCCCAGGTAATGTTGTGTGATGTTTACTGTCCAGGTAATGTTGTGTGATATGTTTCCTTTCCCAGGTAATGTTGTGTGATATGTTTCCTTTCCATTTAATGTTGTGTGATATGTTTCCTTCCCAGGTAATGTTGTGTGATATGTTTCCTTCCCAGGTAATGTTGTGTGATATGTTTCCTTTCCATTTAATGTTGTGTGATATGTTTCCTTCCCAGGAAATGTCGTGTGATATGTTTCCTCCCCAAGTAATGTTGTGTGATATGTTTCCTTTCCATTTAATGTTGTGTGATATGTTTCCTTCCCAGGTAATGTTGTGAGATATGTTTCCTTTCCATTTAATGTTGTGTGATATGTTTTCTTCCAGGAAATGTCATGTGATATGTTTCCTTCTTAGGTAATGTTGAGTGATATGTTTCCTAAACAGGTAATGTTGTGTGATATGTTTTCCTTCCAGGTAATGTTGTGTGATATGTTTCCTTCCTAGGTAATGTTGTGTGATATGTTTTCTTTCCAGGTAATGTTGAGTGATATGTTTCCTTTCCATTTAATGTTGTGTGATATGTATCCTTCCCACGTAGTGTTGAGTGATGTGTTTCCTTCCCAGGTAATGTTGTGTGATATGTTTGCTTTCCATGTAATGTTGTGTGATATGTTTTCTTCCCAGGTAATGTTGCGTGATATGTTTTCTTTCCAGGTAATGTTGAGTGATATGTTTCCTTTCTAAGTAATGTTGTATGATATGCTTTCTTTCCAGGTAATGTTGTGTGATATGTTTTCTTTCCAGGTAATGTTGAGTGATTTGTTTCCTTTCCAAGTAATGTTGTGTGATATGCTTTCTTTCCAGGTAATGTTGTGTGAAATGTTTCCTTTTCAAGTAATGTTGTGCGATATGTTTCCTTTCTAAGTAATGTTGTCTGATGTGCTTTCTTTCCAGGTAATGTTGTGTGATATGTTTCCTTCCCAAGTAATGTTGTGTGATATGTTTCCTTTCTAAGTAATGTTGTGTGATATGTTTTCTTTCCAGGTAATGTTGAGTGATATGTTTCCATTTCAAGTAATGTTGTGCGATATGTTTCCTCTCCAAGTAATGTTGTGTGATATGCTTTCTTTCCCAGGTAATGTTGTGTGATATATTTTCTTTCCAGGTAATGTTGTGTGATATGTTTCCTTTCCAGGTAATGTTGTGTGATATGTTTCCTTTCCAGGTAATGTTGTGTGATATGTTTCCTTTCCAGGTAATGTTGTGTGATATGTTTCCTTTCAAGGTAATTTTGTGTGATATGTTTCCTTCCCAGGTAATGTTGTGTGATATGTTTCCTTCCCAGGTAATGTTGTGTGATATGTTTCCTTTCCAGGTAATGTTGTGTGATATGTTTCCTTCCCAGGTAATGTTGTGTGATATGTTTCCTTTCCAGGTAATGTTGTGTGATATGTTTCCTTCCCATGTAATGTTGTGTGATATGTTTCCTTCCCAGGTAATGTTGTGTGATATGTTTCCTTTCCAGGTAATGTTGTGTGATATGTTTCCTTTCCAGGTAATGTTGTGTGATATGTTTCCTTCCCAGGTAATGTTGTGTGATATGTTTCCTTCCCATGTAATGTTGTGTGATATGTTTCCTTCCCAGGTAATGTCATGTGATATGTTTCCTTCCCAGGTAATGTTGTGTGATATGTTTCCTTCCCATGTAATGTTGTGTGATATGTTTCCTTTCCAGGTAATGTTGTGTGATATGTTTCCTTTCCAGGTAATGTTGTGTGATATGTGTCCTTCATATGTAATGTTGTGTGATATGTTTATTTTCCAGGTAATGTTGTGTGATATGTTTTCTTTTCAGGTAATGTTGTATGATATGTTTCCTTTTCAGGTAATGTTGTGTGATATGTTTCCTTTCCAGGTAATGTTGTGTGATATGTTTCCTTCCCAGGTAATGTTGCGTGATATGTTTCCTTCCCAGGTAATATTGTGTGATATGTTTCCTTTCCATTAATGTCGTGTGATATGTTTCCTTTCCTTGTAATGTTGTGTGATATGTTTCCTTTCCCAGGTAATGTTGTGTGATATGTTTCCTTTCCATTTAATGTCGTGTGATATGTTTTCTTTCCAGGTAATGTTCTGTGATATGTTTCCTTTCCATTTAATGTTGTGTTATATGTTTCCTTCCCATGGAATGTTGTGTGATATGTTTCCTTTCCATTTAATGTTTTGTGATATGTTTCCTTTCCATTTAATGTTGTGTGATATGTTTTCTTCCCAGGTAATGTCATGTGATATGTTTCCTTCCCAGGTAATGTTGTGTGATATGTTTCCTTCCCAGGTAATGTTGTGTGATATGTTTCCTTCCCAGATAATGTTTTGTGAGATGTACCCTTTCCATTTAATGTTGTGTGATATGTTTTCTTTCCAGGTAATGTCATATGATATGTTTCCTTCCTAGGTAATGTTGAGTGATAAGTTTCCTTCCCAGGTAATGTTGTGTGATATGTTTTCTTTCCAGGTAATGTTGTGTGATATGTTTCTTTCCCAGGTAATGTTGTGTGATATGTTTCCTTCCCAAGTAATGTTGTGTGATATGTTTCCTTTCTAAGTAATGTTTTGTGATATGTTTTCTTTCCAGGTAATGTTGAGTGATATGTTTCCTTTTCAAGTAATGTTGTGCGATATGTTTCCTCTCCAAGTAATGTTGTGTGATATGCTTTCTTTCCCAGGTAATGTTGTGTGATATGTTTTCTTTCCAGGTAATGTTGTGTGATATGTTTCCTTTCCAGGTAATGTTGTGTGATATGTTTCCTTCCCAGGTAATGTTGTGTGATATGTTTCATTCCCAGGTAATGTTGTGTGATATGTTTCTTTCCCAGGTAATGTTGTGTGATATGTTTCCTTTCTAGGTATTGTTGTGTGATATGTTTCTTTCCCAGGTAATGTTGTGTGGTATGTTTCATTTCCAGGTAATGTTGAGTGATATGTTTCCTTCCCATGTAATGTTGTGTGATATGTTTCTTTACCATGTAATGTTGTGTCATATGTTTCCTTCCCATGTAATGTTGTGTGATATGTTTCCTTCCCAGGTAATGTTGTGTGATATGTTTCTTTTCCAGGTAATATTGTGTGATATGTTTTCTTTCTAGGTAATGTTGTGTGATATGTTTCCTTCCCAGGTAATTTTGTGTGATATGTTTCCTTCCCATGTAATGTTGTGTGATATGTTTCCTTCCCAGGTAATGTCATGTGATATGTTTCCTTCCCAGGTAATGTTGTGTGATATGTGTCCTTCCTATGCAATATTGTGTGATATGTTTCCTTTCCAGGTAATGTTGTGTGATATGTGTCCTTACCATGTAATGTTGTGTGATATGTTTCCTTCCCATGTAATGTTGTGTGATAAGTTTCCTTTCCAGGTAATATTGTGTGATATGTTTTCTTTTCAGGTAATGTTGTGTGTTATGTTTCCTTCCCAAGTAATGTTGTGTGATATGTTTCCTTTCCAGGTAATGTTGTGTGATATGTTTCCTTCCCAGGTAATGTTGCGTGATATGTTTCCTTCCCAGGTAATGTTGTGTGATATGTTTCCTTTCCATTAATGTCGTGTGATATGTTTCCTTTTCTTGTAATGTTGTGTGATATGTTTCCTTTCCCAGGTAATGTTGAGTGATATGTTTCCTTTCCATTTAATGTCGTGTTATATGTTTCCTTCCCATGGAATGTTGTGTGATATGTTTCCTTTCCAGGAAATGTTCTGTGATATGTTTCCTTTCCATTTAATGTTGTGTTATATGTTTCCTTCCCATGGAATGTTGTGTGATATGTTTCCTTTCCATTTAATGTTTTGTGATATGTTTCCTTTCCATTTAATGTTGTGTGATATGTTTCCTTCCCAGGTAATGTCATGTGATATGTTTCCTTCCCAGGTAATGTTGTGTGATATGTTTCCTTCCCAGGTAATGTTGTGTGAGATGTTCCCTTTCCATTTAATGTTGTGTGATATGTTTTCTTTCCAGGTAATGTCATGTGATATGTTTCATTCCCAGGTAATGTTGAGTGATATGTTTCCTTCCCAGGTAATGTTGTGTGATATGTTTCCTTTCCAGGTAATGTTGTGTGATATGTGTCCTTACCATGTAATGTTGTGTGATATGTTTCCTTCCCATGTAATGTTGTGTGATAAGTTTCCTTTCCAGGTAATATTGTGTGATATGTTTTCTTTCCAGGTAATGTTGTGTGATATGTTTCCTTCCCAGGTAATGTTGTGTGATATGTTTCCTTTCCAGGTAATGTTGTGTGATATGTTTCCTTTCCAGGTAATGTTGTGTGATATGTTTCCTTTCCAGGTAATGTTGTGTGATATGTTTCCTTTCCAGGTAATGTTGTGTGATATGTTTCCTTCCCAGGTAATGTTGTGTGATATGTTTCCTTTTCAGGTAATGTTGTGTGATATGTTTCCTTTCCAGGTAATGTTGTGTGATATATTTCCTTTCCAGGTAATGTTGTGTGATATATTTCCTTTCCAGGTAATGTTGTTTGATATGTTTCCAGGTAATGGCGTGTGATATTATAGCAGTAAAGTGGTACTAATGGTAGGAGTAGTATAATAGTAGTAGTAGTAGTAGTAGTAGTAGTAGTAGTAGTAGTTGTTGTTGTAGTAGTAGTAGTAGTAGTATAGTAGCTGCAGTGCTATATTTTTTTAATAGTAGTAGAAGTAGTAGCAGTAGCAGTAGTAGTAGTAGTAGTAGTAGTAGTAGTAGTATGAGTGGTAATAGCGGTGGTATTATTAATGTTATCCCGGACATGTTACTTGGGTTCCGTGTCGCCGTCACTAGACTCCGCGGGACGGAGATATGTAAACACTTTGCACAGCTTCTGTAGTTTAATATTCTTCCTTAGTAGTACACTTCACTCTGACTCTTCACTTACCACTAGCTTACTATGACTGGGACTGGGACTTTCTCGCCCTCTTCTCCTATATATATCCAGAACAGTACAGTCTAGAATGTTACAGTATATTTTAGCTCATTTTAGATCATGTAGCAAAAGTATGTGCGAGTTGGCAACACTTCCCGCCTGTCGCCTGCCCGCGCCCCGCGGGTCGCGGACGGCTCGCCTTGTTCCCCGCCCCCCTGCTCGTTCCTCCCGGAGCCCCCAGAGGCCTATGGTCGCCGGGGGAAGCTTCCAGTACAACACTATCCCCCCCTCTTAATTGTGATCGTCCCGATCACACACTTAACTATGTACAAACATAAGAGATTTAATCAAAAACATAATAATCGTCGTATTGCTGTGGACGGCTGCGTTGTCTCTGTCTTCTGTTCGTTACCTCCTGCGCGTCTGTCTCCTGGTGCGCCTCGTCGTCGTCCGCTTCTTGGGGTGTCCCTGGAACATCTGCCGAAGCCGGGAGGTTATCTCACTCGGCTGAAAGGTCCAGAAGGCCTACGTCGTCGTCGACCTCCTCTCGGTCCTGGACGTCCCTTGCGTTTTCTTCGGCTGCTGGTTGTCTGTAGTTGTTCCAGGTGTAGTTTCCCGGACCTTGGTACCTCCATAGGTGGTTGATGTGGACAACTTTCGGCTTGGTCCTTTCCGTTCTCCGGATTCGGTAAGTCACGTCGGAGAGGCGTTCTAGCACAGTGTAAGGGTCTTCCCAGGGGCTCTGTAACTTCGGAGACTGTCCTTTCTTCCTCTGCGGGTTGTAAAGCCAGACTTGGTCTCCTTCCTTGAAGTCAACGTGGCTTGCCCTCATATTGTAACCGCGCTTCATAGCCTCCCCGGAGAAATTCAAGGCACCACGGACTTGATGATGAACCTCTTCCAGCCGTTCCTCTAGTTGAAGGGGAAAACTGGAGGCGTACCTTGGAAGGCTTTCCCCAGGAGGCCTTCCTGTCAGTAGGTCCACCGGCAATCGCAGCTCACGTCCAAACATTAGCTTTGCCGGTGAATACCCCGTAGTCTCGTGGGCGGCAGACCTGTAGGCCATGAGAAGCGCAGGCAACTTCTGATCCCATGAAGACTGATCATTGTTGCACTGCTTGGCCAACTCCTGGGCCAACGTCCAATTAAATCTCTCCACCATTCCATCTGACTGTGGGTGCAGAGGGGTGGTCCGGGTCTTCTTGATACCCAGAAGCTTGCAGCACTCAGCAAGGACTGTTGACTCAAAATTTCTTCCCTGGTCGGAATGGAGCTCGTTAGGCACACCGAAACGACAGAAGAACTCCTCCACCAAAACCTTGGCGATGGAAGTGGCTTCCTGGTCAGGGATGGCGTAGGCTTCCGGCCACTTGGTGAAGTAATCCATTGTGACGCAGATGTACCTATTTCCGTTCGTCGTCAGAGGCAAGGGTCCTGCTATATCCACTGCTACCCGTTCCATGGGGGCTCCAACCTGGTATAGTTGCAATGGGGCACGGTGACGCTTCTTGGGGCCCTTCTTTGCACAGCACACCTCACACGCGTGACACCATTCTTCCACGTCCTTCCTCATGCCAGCCCAGTAGAACCTTTGGCGCAGGCGACTCAGTGTCTTCTTTACCCCAAGGTGTCCGCTGGTGATGCTGTCGTGCATTTCTTTCAAGACGCCTTCCCGGGACTTCACAGGTAGCACCGTGGACCAGTAGTGGTCAAGACCATCATGAGAGACCCAGCGTCGCTGCAACACCCCGTCGTCTATCCGAAGAGTGTCCCACTGAGTCCAGTAATTCTTGGTGGTAGGGCTTTCTCTCGAGATTAATTCCCACCCAGGTCGCGTTGACGACAGACTCAGCCACTCCATAATTGGTCAGATCTCGGTCCTCCCGCTGCAGTTTTCCCAAGTCTTCCCATGGCACCTCCGCTGTCTGTTCCACTGTAGTGAGGAGGCACATATTCTGGATGCTTTCCCTCTGGAAGCAATGTTGACACTCAGGTAGGCAGGGGCGCCGGCTCAAGCTGTCCGCGTTACCGTGTGTTAGCCCAGATCGGTGCACAATAGTGTAGTGATGCTGCTCTAGTTTACCTATCCAGCGAGCAAGCTGACCTTCAGGGTTTTTCAGTGACTTCAACCACCGCAATGCAGCGTGATCCATGCGGATGGTGAAAGTTGCACCGTACAGGTAAGCATGGAAAAAGTCAAGGCTCTTGACTACTGCTAGGAGTTCTTTCCGGGTCATGCAATAGTTTTTCTCGGCTGGGGTGAGCTTCTTGCTGAAATAGGCCACAACCCGTTCCATGTCGGCACATGCCTGGGACAGCACTCCACCAATCCCCTCATCACTGGCATCACAATCCAGTATAAAAGGCTTAGAGGGGTCTGGGTAGGTGAGTACGGGCGAGCTGATGAGGGCCTCCTTGAGCTTCTGAAAGGCAACCTGAGTTTCCGCTGTCCACCCAAACTTGCGCTCTTTCTTCGTCAGGAGGTGCAGTGGTGCAGCAATCGTAGCGAAGCCTTTCACAAATCTGCGGTAGTATGAGCACAACCCGAGGAAGCTCCGCAGCTCCTTCACGTTGGTGGGTGTCGGTCAGTCCCTTACCGCAGCCACCTTCTCAGGATCAGTGCGTACTCCAGCCTCGCTCACGATGTGTCCCAAGTATTGGACCTCCTTCT